>NW_028251927.1:0-88326 GCF_964263255.1 Lissotriton vulgaris
ATAGACCTTAATGGGTTCTATAGATATTCAATGTCCAGCCGGACAGAGAATTCAAGGTCTATATGTTATTGTTTCCTTTTTTATTCTTCATCTAAGGACCAATGTATTTCTAAAATAATCCAACATAGTATAGTGCACAGTAAAGGTCTCAGTAAACTAGCCTCTTTCTCAACCCTTGGTAGCTTTCAATGAGCAGGTAGGTCTAACTTAGAAGACAGGATTGTAAAGCATTCAAAAACACCAATACATCAAATAAGTACGACAGAACACACAATAAAAATCTAACACCAATTTATAAAAATAGGAAATATTTTTATGAACAAATAGACTACAAAGTGACAAAAATCCAAAGTAGGGAACTGGAGAGATGAATTTTTAAAGATTAACCACTTTACAGTGCTTAAAAACCTATAGCGCCACTTTGGAACATCTGGTCGCACTTGACTGATCAAAGTCAAAGTTTGAGGCTGACTGTGATGGAGCCCAGGTTGGAAACACTTAGTAGGAAGTGTGGCACCCCGGAGATTTCAGCGGGACAAACGAGAAACCCTGGCTGGTTTGCAGTTGAAGGTAGTCGGCTTGACCCTAGACGTCGGGTCAGTCACCTCATAAAACTTCAGAAGGTGCTTCCTGAAAGTATTTTTGCACGGTCAAAGTATCCAAATCACCAATCCGAAGTTCTGGAATCTCCTAGATGGTCTCTGAGATGTTCGGACCACAATTATCACAATGCACCTGACCAAATCCTTAAAAGTCCACTGGGCGCTCTTCAGGATGTGGATTCTTGGAGATGAAAGGTGGGCTCATTCATCTGTAGTTTGCAGGAGTCTACTCCGTAATCCTTCTGAAAGCAAGACACAGTCCCCAGGGCTGTATTACCAGATTGTGCTGAGCAATTCAGCAGTTATAGTTAGCTGAGCTAACTCTAACTTGCGCCCCGCAATGCACTGCTCATAACATCACATAATACATCACTCATGACATGGTTACTGACATCACTCATGACATCTCGAATGACATCACTGATGATATCACTGATGACATCATCCAGTGACTGAGGAGCTCATTAAGATGGCAGTTTTAGGCACATTTGCGGTGCCGAAGGTGGTGGAAAATGTCCTTTTCCGCACTCCATCGGCGGTCCTCGTGTCTGCGATATCACAATGGGCAAACATAGTCTATTTCCATCCGCTGCGGAGTTATGTGCAACAGTGGTGGAGGGAGCCAATACAGAAACAATGCTGTGCAGAATGACGTCCTGACTGCCGGACTAATCACGATGCAGCAAACAGCCCATCACTCTGCAGCGGAGAGCCCAGCTACCCGGAGATGGCGGAGGCACTACTGCGGAGGGCGAAACTCAAATTCTAGTTACCTCAATGCGATCCTGACCGCAAAGGATTCAGCTCTTCGAGCCCTTCCGTTGCTGTCCAGCAAATAAAATATTAAAGAAAGGTTCCAGCAAGGGATTTTTTTTGAAAAAGATTATTTATTCAGCCACTGTTTTAACGATATTTTTGACTTGAGACCTTACACAAGGCTACCACACTAGCCAAGACAAATTTACCAACTGTACTGGTAGGTCTAATCAACAAATGAGAAAGGAAAAGCAACACAATGAATAATTTGTTCGAAACTTATTTATCTTATTCAAATCAGATTCAAAATTGTAAAAGGGTACATATTCAAGAAAAAATGCACATAGCTCTTAGGTATAAGGAAACAGTAAAATCAATCCATAAATACATAAGAGAAAGTCTAGTCTGAAAATGAACACACAAAAAACTCCTTTTAGAAATAAACAGAAAGTTTGATGTAGATGTAGACATAGACTTTTGGTGTCGACGTTTTGGTCTCACACGTTAGATCCAGAGACCATCATCAGGACGGTTATCTTTTAATGCAGTATGAAAGACCCCTAAAAGGTAATTAAATCATCAAATTAATAATTGATAACATATATTTGTTCAAGTGTTGCTAATGACCTTTCAGTCTATTTACATTACATAAACGTATATATAGCATGTAGCTTCACAGACTGGTCAGTGTGGTGACAGAGACTGTTGGCTTACATAGTTCAATTTAAATAAAAACTGGAGTTCAGGTTTTGATTAGAACACTCAGAGGACTTACTCATAAAAAATGGAGAAAGCGCAGAGGATGTTATTTTTGAAGGTACAGAATCACTTGTATCCTATGGGGAGCAGAGAAGAAATTTTACTCATTTATTCTAGTGTACATAACCCATTTTAGTATTGGTGCATATAAGAGGATGTTTTTTACCTTAGGGATTCCACAGATTATCCCTTGGTTAGTGCTCCACGTATTAATCCAAGTATGCAAATCGATTTCTGATTCAAGGTCCAGCTGTGTTAAAATAAATGATGTATTTTTATACCACTTGACCTGTTATGGTAATGTATATTACTTAGATTATTTTTAGCTAACTTAGCCTTGGGCATTTTATGATATACTAAATGAAGGTTAGACCCAGGTTGTAATTGGTCACATGTAAAAGTTCATATAGCCAGGGGGCGCATTTGTAGTACAGAAAAATATCAGCTGTTTGTAATATGCTGACTTCAGAATATTTTAAAAGCTATTTCATAAAAGGAAGAAAAACGCTGTAGCCTTAAGTTTTAATTGTGGTGAAAAAAGGTTTTTATCTGAATCAGTAGGGAACTTTTAGCGGTTTCCTACAAAGATATTCGATCACATAATTATTTAAGGCACGGTTTTGTGTAACATTTACTAAGAACGAAAGTCTAAAAGCTACACGGTCGCGCTTAAATCTACAGTAGCTCAGCTTAGTAACGCGTGTGCCTCGCGATCAACTTACTTGTCAGAGTAACGCTCCAGCTCGTCGGGAATCGGGTCAAAAGGCGAACGTCATCTTGAGCCAATGGTAGCGTTTTTATGCAAAGTTGACGTCCCGCCTATTAGGTTGCTTTACGTCACGTGCATATGTCATCTATTCTTCAATGGGGCTAAGTGTTTAGTGCGGCGGCCATTTTACAGGGTCCAACCGTATGATGTATCGTCATTTAGGTGACAGAAACATCATGTTTTTGTCGATGTCAGCGTCAAGACATGCAGTAATTGATTATTATATTGCATACAGCAAACGTGGGGTATTATAACGATATTATTTGTTGCTCAAGCTACGATCTAAAAATATCGTTTATCTCGATGGTAAATAATAGAAATATTCATTCAGAGGCTTTACTTGCAAACGGATGTATATTACCGATATTAGCAGTACATGTACAGTGTGACATTCATGTTTGTAAACAGTTTGAGAATATGTTTCCAATAAGACATTTTACAGTGTTGTGAGACTATGTTCATAAAGACCCTGATATATGGTTTTTATATATCCTATCGCCATGAAATGCGCGTACAATCTTCAGGTTTAAAGAAACATGAAAGTCTACATTGTTTGGATGTCATAATATTGGCAGATCAGAGTTTGTGTGACATAAACATCATGGTATTTGCATTCAGAATTAACATAGCATACATTAACAGAACCGTCTGTCGCACAAAAAAAGCGCGCACATTCTTGTACTGAGTCTGACCTAAATGTTGTGATCTTCTCATGTTATACATGCCAGGGTCTGCCATTCGTTTGTAGAGTTTAACCCATTTTTTACGCTGTTGGCCAGTTCTATCCACTGATTTTCTCTTAGTGTGAGCAGTCTATCGACATTTGGTTGTCTGATGGTTGGTTTAATCACATCTATGACCCACCATTTCATGTCTTTTGCACTGTGGTTTTGGCGGAGATAATGTTCCACCAGAGGTGCATTTTCTGTTTTACACCTAATCCTGGATTGGTGCTGCAGGATTCTTTGTTTGGCCATTTGAGTGGTTTTACCTATGTATAATAAGGTACATGGGCACTGTATACAATAAACCACATTTTGTGTTCGACAATTAGAGAAATGCTTGATGGTGGTTGTTTTGCCATTGATAACAAATGATTTTGTGTTTTCTGTAGTGTCACAGGCCATACATTTGTTGCATTTAAAATGGCCTATCAGAGGGGTAAGTTGTCTCATATTTTCTATAAGATATTGATTTTCATTTTCATAAGCATGTACCAACCTATCTCGTAGGTTGCGGCCACGCTTGAAAGAAAAGAGAGGTTTTTCTTTGAATTCAGGTAATTCCGAAAGCAATGGCCATTGCTTCAGAATTACTTTTTTCAATTGGTTACTAATCGTACCAAAGGTTGTTACACATACAAGTGGATTTTTCTCTTGACGTGACCGGTTAGTAAGTAATACATCGCGGTTATTATACCAGGCCCTCTTCAGAGATTGTTTTAGAAGTTTATTTGGATAACCTCTTTCTGATAATTTAGATATCAGTATCTTTGCTTCCTTGAAGTAATCAGTTTTTTTGGTACAATTTCTCCGTAATCGGAGAAATTGGCCAAACGGTAAACCATCCCGCAAAGCCTTGGGATGATGGCTGTCGTACTTAAGGAGAGTATTTCTGGACGTGGGTTTTGTATAGAGTGTTGTATATAACGTGTTATTGTCATCAACTTTGATCGTAATGTCCAGAAAATTCATCTCTTGGTTGTTACTATCAAGGGTGAACGTCAAGTTGGGGTTTCTTTCATTTAACCATTGGTGAAAACTATTCAGGAGATCTTTGTTCCCTCTCCAGATGACAAACACGTCGTCTATGTACCGTAACCAACATGAAATGTTGGCTAGGTAAGGATTCAATGGATGGTAGATAAATCTTTTCTCAAAGTCTGCAACAAAGATATTGGCAATGTCTGGGGCAAAAATTGCCCCCATTGCTACCCCCTTAAGTTGTTGATAGTAGTTTCTTTCAAATAGAAAAAAATTGTCACAGAGAGGAATTCTGATGCATTCTAATATAAAGTCAGTTGGTACCTCGTGTGGTCTACTACGGTTTTCCAAAAGATCTTTTAGTATGGCCAAAGCCTCTGATTGTGGAATATTCGTATAGAGGCTTTCTATATCCATCGTGACTAAATATTCCTCATCTGGATTGAAAGAATGATTTTCTAATTTATTGATGACAGACGTTGTGTCCTTGATGTAGGTTTCAGATCCTACTGCAAACGGCCGAATGAAATGGTCTGCATATTGGGCCAGGGGTTTCAGTATGGAATTACACCCTGACACTATTGGTCTCCCTGGTGGTTCTGTGGGATTTTTATGTATCTTGGGAAGGATGTTCAGAGCTGGTACTGTGGGTGTTTTATTGGTTAAGAATGATACTTCTTTCTCGCACAGCCAGCCTCCGTCCAATCCAGTCTGACAGAGATGTGAAATATCTTTCTCTAATCTGGGTGTAGGATTGATAGAGAGTCGTTTGTAGTTGTCTTTGACAGAGAGTTGTTTCAAAACTTCATTTTTATAGGCAACTTTGTCCCAAAGGACAATGCCTCCACCCTTATCTGCTGGTTTGATCAGGGTTCCTGGTAATGACTCAAGGTTTTTTAAAGCTGTGAGTTCATCCTTGCTCAAGTTGTTTCTGGCAAAGGGCATTTGTTTGAAGAGTTTTTCTGTTTCGATCAAGACTGCTTGCTCAAATGTCATTATTTCCTTAGATACCATGTTGTTGAGTGGGAAAAAGGTTGATGGAGGATGTAGACCTGTAAAGTTTCTTTCTCCCTTCGTTGTTTTATCGGAAAAAAAGTTTTTTAGCCTGATTGTTCTAAAGAATTTATATAGCTCAAGTTTGGTTTGAAAAAGATTGTTCCTGTTGGTGGGCACAAAGGAAAGACCAGCTGAAAGAACTCCAATTTCAGGGTCACTTAGAGTGTGATTGGAGATATTGAAGATAGGAATAGAGTTGTTATTTCCTACCATTCGTAGTATTGGTTTCGTGTTTGACGATGGCCCGGGGTGTATTGATTTCGGTACCATCCCCTCCTTCCCCCTCTGTTGTTCCGGGGTCGACCTGTTCTTCTCCTGTCCTGTCCTAAAAAAGGCACCTGTCGTGAGGTGGATGGCTGCTGATCACAATTGGATCTAGCTTGTCCACCTTGTTCTGAGTCAGTTTCAGACCCTGTTTCAGAGAAGGTCACACGTTTCTGTTGGAAGTGTTGTGGACCTCTATAGTTGTTCTGAGGTTCATAAAAGTCTTTTTGCAGATAGGGATATGTTTTATCCTTGTTGTAGCTGCGAATGTCTTTGTGTAATTTATCTGTCTTTTTCTGAGCATTAAAACTTTCGAACTCTTTTATGGTCTGTGCCACCTTATCTAGAAGTGACTTGGCATTAGTAATGCTGCTATCCGAGTTTATCTTGTTCTCGATGATTTCAATCTCTTTCAAAAGAAGAATTATCTGTTTGGCAGCAGTCTCAATGCTTAGGACCATCCATGTCCTTGAGCATTTGTTGGCTGCAAAGCTAAAGTTTGTTTTGAAATCACTGTCGTCTATAAATATGATGGGAATATTTTTAATCTGCAGGCCTGTTGGAATAATGTTTGCGTTAAGGCAATCAGTGAGAAATTTGGCATGAAGCTCAGTTCTCACCAGTTTTTTCTTTAATCTCTCTAGTTGAATCAGATCTGTTTCATACGGTAATTGGGTGGCTGGATTTTTATTACCCAATCTCTTATGTATTTATGGATTGATTTTACTGTTTCCTTATACCTAAGAGCTATGTGCATTTTTTCTTGAATATGTACCCTTTTACAATTTTGAATCTGATTTGAATAAGATAAATAAGTTTCGAACAAATTATTCATTGTGTTGCTTTTCCTTTCTCATTTGTTGAATAGACCTACCAGTACAGTTGGTAAATTTGTCTTGGCTAGTGTGGTAGCCTTGTGTAAGGTCTCAAGTCAAAAATATTGTTAAAACAGTGGCTGATTACTACGGTCCAATAGTCTTAAATAATATAGACTACACCATATTTGGTTTTTAAATAATCTTTTTCAAAAAAAATCCCTTGCTGGAACCTTTCTTTAATATTCTGTCTGCCCGATCCCGCAAGGGTTTATTGGGTTACCCACTCCTCTGAATCATCTATATAGCGCAGACAAACTCTGCTGTGGGCCACTCCTAAGTGGTTGAACAGGTGACTACCTGTAATCCTTTTCCTTGATGTCTGAGATCGAAACTCTCTCATATACAGAAGAATATGTTCAGAAAATAGCAGCAGGCCCATCTCTCTTGGGTAATAAAAATCCAGCCACCCAATTACCGTATGAAACAGATCTGATTCAACTAGAGAGATTAAAGAAAAAACTGGTGAGAACTGAGCTTCATGCCAAATTTCTCACTGATTGCCTTAACGCAAACATTATTCCAACAGGCCTGCAGATTAAAAATATTCCCATCATATTTATAGACGACAGTGATTTCAAAACAAACTTTAGCTTTGCAGCCAACAAATGCTCAAGGACATGGATGGTCCTAAGCATTGAGACTGCTGCCAAACAGATAATTCTTCTTTTGAAAGAGATTGAAATCATCGAGAACAAGATAAACTCGGATAGCAGCATTACTAATGCCAAGTCACTTCTAGATAAGGTGGCACAGACCCTAAAAGAGTTCGAAAGTTTTAATGCTCAGAAAAAGACAGATAAATTACACAAAGACATTCGCAGCTACAACAAGGATAAAACATATCCCTATCTGCAAAAAGACTTTTATGAACCTCAGAACAACTATAGAGGTCCACAACACTTCCAACAGAAACGTGTGACCTTCTCTGAAACAGGGTCTGAAACTGACTCAGAACAAGGTGGACAAGCTAGATCCAATTGTGATCAGCAGCCATCCACCTCACGACAGGTGCCTTTTTTCGGACAGGACAGGAGAAGAACAGGTCGACCCCGGAACAACAGAGGGGGAAGGAGGGGATGGTACCGAAATCAATACACCCCGGGCCATCGTCAAACACGAAACCAATACTACGAATGGTAGGAAATAACAACTCTATTCCTATCTTCAATATCTCCAATCACACTCTAAGTGACCCTGAAATTGGAGTTCTTTCAGCTGGTCTTTCCTTTGTGCCCACCAACAGGAACAATCTTTTTCAAACCAAACTTGAGCTATATAAATTCTTTAGAACAATCAGGCTAAAAAACTTTTTTTCCGATAAAACAACGAAGGGAGAAAGAAACTTTACAGGTCTACATCCTCCATCAACCTTTTTCCCACTCAACAACATGGTATCTAAGGAAATAATGACATTTGAGCAAGCAGTCTTGATCGAAACAGAAAAACTCTTCAAACAAATGCCCTTTGCCAGAAACAACTTGAGCAAGGATGAACTCACAGCTTTAAAAAACCTTGAGTCATTACCAGGAACCCTGATCAAACCAGCAGATAAGGGTGGAGGCATTGTCCTTTGGGACAAAGTTGCCTATAAAAATGAAGTTTTGAAACAACTCTCTGTCAAAGACAACTACAAACGACTCTCTATCAATCCTACACCCAGATTAGAGAAAGATATTTCACATCTCTGTCAGACTGGATTGGACGGAGGCTGGCTGTGCGAGAAAGAAGTATCATTCTTAACCAATAAAACACCCACAGTACCAGCTCTGTACATCCTTCCCAAGATACATAAAAATCCCACAGAACCACCAGGGAGACCAATAGTGTCAGGGTGTAATTCCATACTGAAACCCCTGGCCCAATATGCAGACCATTTCATTCGGCCGTTTGCAGTAGGATCTGAAACCTACATCAAGGACACAACGTCTGTCATCAATAAATTAGAAAATCATTCTTTCAATCCAGATGAGGAATATTTAGTCACGATGGATATAGAAAGCCTCTATACGAATATTCCACAATCAGAGGCTTTGGCCATACTAAAAGATCTTTTGGAAAACCGTAGTAGACCACACGAGGTACCAACTGACTTTATATTAGAATGCATCAGAATTCCTCTCTGTGACAATTTTTTTCTATTTGAAAGAAACTACTATCAACAACTTAAGGGGGTAGCAATGGGGGCAATTTTTGCCCCAGACATTGCCAATATCTTTGTTGCAGACTTTGAGAAAAGATTTATCTACCATCCATTGAATCCTTACCTAGCCAACATTTCATGTTGGTTACGGTACATAGACGACGTGTTTGTCATCTGGAGAGGGAACAAAGATCTCCTGAATAGTTTTCACCAATGGTTAAATGAAAGAAACCCCAACTTGACGTTCACCCTTGATAGTAACAACCAAGAGATGAATTTTCTGGACATTACGATCAAAGTTGATGACAATAACACGTTATATACAACACTCTATACAAAACCCACGTCCAGAAATACTCTCCTTAAGTACGACAGCCATCACCCCAAGTCTTTGCGGGATGGTTTACCGTTTGGCCAATTTCTCCGATTACGGAGAAATTGTACCAAAAAAACTGATTACTTCAAGGAAGCAAAGATACTGAAATCTAAATTATCAGAAAGAGGTTATCCAAATAAACTTCTAAAACAATCTCTGAAGAGGGCCTGGTATAATAACCGCGATGTATTACTTACTAACCGGTCACGTCAAGAGAAAAATCCACTTGTATGTGTAACAACCTTTGGTACGATTAGTAACCAATTGAAAAAAGTAATTCTGAAGCAATGGCCATTGCTTTCGGAATTACCTGAATTCAAAGAAAAACCTCTCTTTTCTTTCAAGCGTGGCCGCAACCTACGAGATAGGTTGGTACATGCTTATGAAAATGAAAATCAATATCTTATAGAAAATATGAGACAACTTACCCCTCTGATAGGCCATTTTAAATGCAACAAATGTATGGCCTGTGACACTACAGAAAACACAAAATCATTTGTTATCAATGGCAAAACAACCACCATCAAGCATTTCTCTAATTGTCGAACACAAAATGTGGTTTATTGTATACAGTGCCCATGTACCTTATTATACATAGGTAAAACCACTCAAATGGCCAAACAAAGAATCCTGCAGCACCAATCCAGGATTAGGTGTAAAACAGAAAATGCACCTCTGGTGGAACATTATCTCCGCCAAAACCACAGTGCAAAAGACATGAAATGGTGGGTCATAGATGTGATTAAACCAACCATCAGACAACCAAATGTCGATAGACTGCTCACACTAAGAGAAAATCAGTGGATAGAACTGGCCAACAGCGTAAAAAATGGGTTAAACTCTACAACCGAATGGCAGACCCTGGCATGTATAACATGAGAAGATCACAACATTTAGGTCAGACTCAGTACAAGAATGTGCGCGCTTTTTTTGTGCGACAGACGGTTCTGTTAATGTATGCTATGTTAATTCTGAATGCAAATACCATGATGTTTATGTCACACAAACTCTGATCTGCCAATATTATGACATCCAAACAATGTAGACTTTCATGTTTCTTTAAACCTGAAGATTGTACGCGCATTTCATGGCGATAGGATATATAAAAACCATATATCAGGGTCTTTATGAACATAGTCTCACAACACTGTAAAATGTCTTATTGGAAACATATTCTCAAACTGTTTACAAACATGAATGTCACACTGTACATGTACTGCTAATATCGGTAATATACATCCGTTTGCAAGTAAAGCCTCTGAATGAATATTTCTATTATTTACCATCGAGATAAACGATATTTTTAGATCGTAGCTTGAGCAACAAATAATATCGTTATAATACCCCACGTTTGCTGTATGCAATATAATAATCAATTACTGCATGTCTTGACGCTGACATCGACAAAAACATGATGTTTCTGTCACCTAAATGACGATACATCATACGGTTGGACCCTGTAAAATGGCCGCCGCACTACACATTTAGCCCCATTGAAGAATAGATGACATATGCACGTGACGTAAAGCAACCTAATAGGCGGGACGTCAACTTTGCATAAAAACGCTACCATTGGCTCAAGATGACGTTCGCCTTTTGACCCGATTCCCGACGAGCTGGAGCGTTACTCTGACAAGTAAGTTGATCGCGAGGCACACGCGTTACTAAGCTGAGCTACTGTAGATTTAAGCGCGACCGTGTAGCTTTTAGACTTTCGTTCTTAGTAAATGTTACACAAAACCGTGCCTTAAATAATTATGTGATCGAATATCTTTGTAGGAAACCGCTAAAAGTTCCCTACTGATTCAGATAAAAACCTTTTTTCACCACAATTAAAACTTAAGGCTACAACGTTTTTCTTCCTTTTATGAAATAGCTTTTAAAATATTCTGAAGTCAGCATATTACAAACAGCTGATATTTTTCTGTACTACAAATGCGCCCCCTGGCTATATGAACTTTTACATGTGACCAATTACAACCTGGGTCTAACCTTCATTTAGTATATCATAAAATGCCCAAGGCTAAGTTAGCTAAAAATAATCTAAGTAATATACATTACCATAACAGGTCAAGTGGTATAAAAATACATCATTTATTTTAACACAGCTGGACCTTGAATCAGAAATCGATTTGCATACTTGGATTAATACGTGGAGCACTAACCAAGGGATAATCTGTGGAATCCCTAAGGTAAAAAACATCCTCTTATATGCACCAATACTAAAATGGGTTATGTACACTAGAATAAATGAGTAAAATTTCTTCTCTGCTCCCCATAGGATACAAGTGATTCTGTACCTTCAAAAATAACATCCTCTGCGCTTTCTCCATTTTTTATGAGTAAGTCCTCTGAGTGTTCTAATCAAAACCTGAACTCCAGTTTTTATTTAAATTGAACTACGTAAGCCAACAGTCTCTGTCACCACACTGACCAGTCTGTGAAGCTACATGCTATATATACGTTTATGTAATGTAAATAGACTGAAAGGTCATTAGCAACACTTGAACAAATATATGTTATCAATTATTAATTTGATGATTTAATTACCTTTTAGGGGTCTTTCATACTGCATTAAAAGATAACCGTCCTGATGATGGTCTCTGGATCTAACGTGTGAGACCGAAACGTCGACACCAAAAGTCTATGTCTACATCTACATCAAACTTTCTGTTTATTTCTAAAAGGAGTTTTTTGTGTGTTCATTTTCAGACTAGACTTTCTCTTATGTATTTATGGATTGATTTTACTGTTTCCTTATACCTAAGAGCTATGTGCATTTTTTCTTGAATATGTACCCTTTTACAATTTTGAATCTGATTTGAATAAGATAAATAAGTTTCGAACAAATTATTCATTGTGTTGCTTTTCCTTTCTCATTTGTTGAATAGACCACCAGTACAGTTGGTAAATTTGTCTTGGCTAGTGTGGTAGCCTTGTGTAAGGTCTCAAGTCAAAAATATCGTTAAAACAGTGGCTGATTACTACGGTCCAATAGTCTTAAATAATATAGACTATACCATATTTGGTTTTTAAATAATCTTTTTCAAAAAAAATCCCTTGCTGGAACCTTTCTTTAATATTCTGTCTGCCCGATCCCGCAAGGGTTTATTGGGTTACCCACTCCTCTGAATCGTCCAGCAAATAAGACATTGCCGCGAACAACACCGCAGGTATGTAAAAACACAACTCCACATACAACCACAACTCACAACTTATGTGCTGACATACAGTTCCTGTCTACATCAGACACTCTGGTGGGGACAGGAACATATCCCCCAGTGTACTCACACATGTCCGGCCTTATAGAAACCCACACCTCTGCATCCGGGTCACCCATCACCCGAGAAATTACTGCAATGTCCCGGGCAAGGCAAATCTGTGCACAATGTAGTAGGCAGGGCCGGCACCAGGCATGGGCAGTCTGCCAGATTCACAGGGCTCCACCTTCACCCTACCCACAGCATGCTTCCCACACCCATTTTGGCACATGCTGTGTGCCCTTCATGTTTCCCGCTGCATAATTCATCAGCCAGGTGTGGCTAGACCTCATACCTCACACATCAAAGGACAAGGTAGATTGACTGGGAAGGTGGGGTGAAGATGAACACCCTGCACAGGTCAGGGGCTGGACCACCCTCCTCCTCACACCTACCTTCCACTCATGTGAATCAAACTGAGAATAATTAAGAAATTAAGACTCACACTCCATATGAACAACCACTCAACTGTTCACACTGCTAGTCCCTCAGAAAGGTCCTGCACTGACTCTCTGCCATATACACATACCATAGATCAGCAGCAATGGAGGACAATAAATGTGCTAGCCCAAAGTGAAGTGGACAGTGCTGGAAAGCCATGGAGCAAGCCACATAGCATGTGTACATCACATGCAAGAGGAGGAACATATCACACCACCCTTAGGCCCTCTAATAAGACATGGGTGGCACAGTGATTGAAATGAAACCACAGTGACCTCTGTGCAACAACTTAGGGATACATCAATGCAAGCCATGCATAGGCGCAGGAACGATAGGAAGTGTCAGAAGTCATACAGTGACCAGCCACACATCTGTGTCAACATACTTAACATGTGTATGCCATCAGCACATCACACATGGCTCATAATTCACAAGGCATATTATCAACCCCTTATCGCCGCTTTAGCTGCAATTTCCTGCTGCTAAAGCGGCAATAATGTTGTCGCCGTTCCGTGATAATATGGCCCACAATCTCGGGCCTCCTGTGTTTCATTTTAAGGACTTGCTGAACCACACTCTTTCTCGCGGCCCCCAGTGTCCTAGACAAACGGTTGACGGGAGGGTAAACACTAAGGGTTGGGTGGAGTAGGCCGATGCTCTGTCTCCTCTTCCCTCTCTTCTTTTGACTCTCCCTCCCCTTCTACCTTCCACCCACTCCCCCTCCCTTCCATTCCCTATGGTCCTTTCATTCAGACTACCTTTCTTTACCTCTTCCACATAGCACACATACACAGGTTTCCTATGCTGCTTCAACTGGAGTCCAATCCCCCATTTTTTTATTATACAGTTTCTTCTATTTAAGTTACGTTTTTATTTATTTGTGTTTTAATAAAGGTTACTTATTTTTCCAAATAAATAACTGAGTGTATAGGTCTTCGTTTTCTGACAGCATCTACCAAACATAATCTAACTGACTATTAGATAGGTATGGGCGGAAAATCCGTTTCGCTCGCGGATTTTGCAGATTTTCGGGAAATCCGCAATCCGCGAGATTCGCGAATCTCCCGCAAAATCCGCAAATCCGCGAGCAGCGGATTTTGCTCGCACTGCTCGCACTGTTCGCGTGAGTTCGCGGCTTCCCAGTACAACTTCGCGCCCTGCGAATAAGTGCTAAATTGCAGAAATACGATCTTAGCAAAACTGAAACTACTTGCCAGGTTCAAAAGTTCAGGCTCATCATTAGTAGCCATTTCCTGTAGTGCTTCCTGAGGGGCCCCTCCAGAGTTCAGTTGCCAGTTGCAACTATTATGTGACCCTGCTCTGAACCTCAGAATAGTTACACATATGCCACAAAGGTCCTGAATTACAGCTAAGGGAGACAAGCAGGAGCCAGGCTGGAAGTTAAAATCCATTAATCAGCCCCTAATTCATTATTGTCAGTTGGGGCAGAGCAGGTGTTGTAACTAATTTTGCAACAATGAAAGCACTTACCAAGTGCAAAAGATCACTAATCAGGGCGCACTAAGGAAGCAGGTGCCAGCTAAAAAAATATTCTGTGACATATTAATCAGCCCCAAATTAATTCAGGTCACTTGAGGCAGGGAAGGTGTGCTTTGCTTTGCCGAAAATAATGTACACTGGACAACCAGAGGGTGTGGTGATGAAACAGAGGGTGGCATGGGTGGGCCAGAGGGTGGCATGAGTAGTCAGAGAGTGGCAGTGGTGACAGAGAGTGGCAGTGATGAAGAAGAGTGTCCCAAACAGGCTGGACACGTAGAAACAACAAGTTCGCGAAACTTGCGACCCGACAGGTAAGTTCGCAAATTGCGAAATTGTAAAAACCCTTGCGAACTGGCAGAAACACGGGCGAACACAAATTCGCGGGAATTCGCGGATTTTGCGGATTGCGAATTCGCAAATCCGCAAAATTCGCGAACGCGAGATCCGCAAAATTCGCCCATGCTTACTATTAGACAAATGAAGCCTGGGTAATTGTACAACAGCAAGAGTTCTATGAATCTATCACTTTATAACTCCATAACTACTGCCCGTGTGATTACAGAACAAATAAGGCACTGCTTAGGACCACCGAGGCTTCAGAGACTGCCGAAGCCCACCAGGCATATTTAAATGAAGCCCCGGAGTGTGGCGATTAAGGGTGGGCGTAGTATGCGAAGTAGCGCTACGTGAAGCTACGCAAAGTGCACTTTGCACTACGTGAACTTCACGTAGCACTACGCGAGCTGCGTAGTAGCATGTTCGCACTGTGCAAGATGCGTTTTCAATGATTGCACAGTGCAGACAAGAATCCGGCACTGTGCAATCATTGAAAATGGCATTTTGCACAGTGCGAGCTGTAGTTTTCTGCTGCTCAAGTAGATTTTTACTCGAGCAGCAGCTTTCTCAACGCAAACTGATAGTTTCTCACTGCAAACAGTCGCGAGTATGCACAACCACTCATAATGAGATACCTGACCTCCCCGCATTGAGAATCTCGCCAGGATGTCATTTTTCTTGCTCGCGGTTGCGAAGATGACGTTGAGGACCGCGAACAAGCAAAAAAAGGACCGACTACGCTACGCTGCACTACGCATGTTCGCACTGTGCTACGTGCAGCTCGCGTAGTGTGAAGTTGCGCAAACTTTGCAAATTACACGAGCGTAGCTTCGCCCAGGGTTAGTGGCCATCTCCGGACTTTGGTTGGCCTTGAACCCCCCGAACAATTAGTAAACAATAACCGGGAAGGTGACGCTCCCCTAGGTTGTAAAACGTCTCCGTGCCCTTCTGTGCCTAATTTACATGTGACATTAAGATCCCCAGCCATACAGAGACACCGCAATTTAATAATTGGCTTGGCAACGGAACATTACCCACCAGGGGGCTCATTTAAAAGAACAGGTGAGACCCCGCTTTTTTTTGTTTGTTTCTTCTTTTCTATCCATTTTTACTATCCGCATCCCCTCTATTACAGTGATATGAGGTTTTTCTCCACTCGCTTCAAGTAGTGAAACACGTATTTGCTATCACAGGGTGGAAGCCATGCACCACCCTCTAATAGCAAACACAATTGTCCCCCGAAATTACACCCCTGGACATTGTATGAGCTGCACCTAAGAGGTCGCCCTCCCTAGGACCATGATGCATTTGTTAGTATAAACGCGTACTAACACTACTTACACACATGTAGTACAGCGACCAGAATGTAGTGAAGAAGTGGAGGAAGTGCAAAATCTAAAAATATAAATCCTACCAGAAGTCGGATGACATAGTTCAATGAGCCGATGACCCTGGCATGAGTAGAAACAGCTACACGAAGAAAATGGGTTTTCAGCACAACGCAAGCAATTTTGAAATATTGGTAAGTGGTGCCTTCTTTTTACCTTCTCCCACTAGTCGCCAAATGTATGTAGTGAAGAGGCAGACAGCAGTGGATCCAATAAGTAGATTTATTACAAGAATACAAGACACCTGAAACAATCACCAACAGGAGCAGACAGCAAAGCAACCGCCTAATCCAGCACCATGCATTGACCCTGCAAGGTTCCCCTCATGACAGGCCTACATTCTAACATTACATACTTAGATTCTAGTAGATTTACATACTAACATTCTACTATGACTTACATTGGAATACTACACAGAGTACATGACTTTACAGCAATGAGCTCATGGATTCATCCACGAGTCTTGAGACCGGTAGGGGTAAGTATTTCGCTTCTCACTCTCTATGTTGAATAAACGTAACTAACACTTCTTCCACAGGTATGTTACAGCGCCCAGGCACATCACTTTACAGCAATGAGCTCACAATTTAGGCTCACGTTTTAATCCCAGGGTCTTCACACCAGTAGGGGTGAGTACTTCGCTTCCCACTCCCTATATTATAAATGCATACTAACACTACTTACACACTTATACTACTACAGCGCCCAGAGCCCATCACTTTACAGCAATCAGCTCGGTATCATCCCCAAGTCTTCACACCGGTAGGTGTAACTACTTCACTTTCGCTTCCGGTATCCTATCAACACACAGTAGCGGTCAGTAGTTCGCTTCCCCCTCCCTGTATGGTATAAACGCCTACTAACACTACCTGCACACGTATGCTACAAACACCAGACCACATCACTTTACAGCAATGACCTCACGGCTTAGACTCTCAATTTCATACCCGATTGTAGCACCATATCATATCGGCACCATGCCACTCTAATCAACACCATCCTTTCAGACCGGTAACAGTGATAACTACCTACTGGCGACCACCAGTAGGTAATAAAGAACAAATTACAATAGTTCCTTGATTCATTTAGCTTTCAAAACTTCTCTCTATTACTGTCCTTCTACTTTTCCATATAAACAGTCAGAAATGCAAAGTATTCTATCAACACACTTTCTAGAACATTCTACAACACGTGGAGGTTAGAAGTTTATCAATTGTTTTAAGCCTAACAATATTTTTTTGCAACATTTTCTCGAACATTTAACAGCACTTGAAGGTTAAAAGTTCATGATTGTTTTAAGTTCAAAAGTGCCTTCCAAATGCAAGTAGCAGGTGTGGTTGAGTTGAGCAAATTTGATCCTATAATTTGTATTCCTCGTGCAAACTGCTTTTTCTTAACCAATCACAAAGATACTTTTCCACAAAACGAATGGGCACCCTACTTTTAAAAAACAATGCTTTTCATCTCCCAATCAGGTACCGTTTTGTATGCGAAAAGAAAAAAGGGGCATATTATCAAGGACAGGCGATACATTATCGCTGCTTTAATCGGCAGGAAACTGCCGATAAAGCGGTGATAATGGCCTTGATAATATGCTCTATGAATTCCAATCGAAGCCCATGTTAGATGTGAACACATCCCGCACCAGCTCACCTTTTCCGCATCAGACTCTACGCAATAACTCACTTAATTTCCGGTACGGGTGAATACTTTGTTTCGCACCCCCTCTATAGCACACCCTAAACACCCCACAGAGGTTACAGTGCTCCTACCCTCCTATTTCCCACATTATTCCCCATTTTTTCCCTTTATTCGCTTCACCAGAATCACAAAATGGAGGCCAACACTTCCTAGTTGCAACCGCTCGCACTGCTCGCAGCCAATCGTGCTCGTAACGCCTCAGCCAATCAGATGGCAGAATTCCCAAATATCAATATCTGTAAATTTCGATATTTCTCAAAAACTACTGCATGAATTTACACCAAATAAACTAAAGCGTGCTCTCTAGACCAAGACCCTTCTCCCTGCCAAATTTGGGCTAATTCCATTCACCTGTTCGACCTGTAGTCTTGTCTAAAGTTTCCTGTGGAAATTAACATGGAGAAAACACATTTTGGGACCCCCTCCCCTATCGAATCACCCCTAAACTTTCAACATAGGAGCTGATATCAGAAAATAATTAATTTTGAAAATTTTGCAAAGATTCGTCAATCTGCGATAAAGTTATTGGGAATAGAATGTTGCCATTTTCCTATGGTAACTAGGTCCTAACTATAACTACATACTGGCGAACGCCAGTAGGATATATATATATATATATATATATATATCACGTTCTTGGGGTGTTCAAAGAGCTCATGTGAGAGCCTTTTATTGAGAAAAATCTTTGGGTGCATCCATATAGGAGTAAAGAAAGGACTCAGTTTCCCAACATGCAACGTGTTGAGTCATATGACCCGCCCATCTAGGACGCACGATATTGCTGCAATGAGGTTAACGAGTTACCATCATGCACTCTTTTTGACGGCCACTGAGGAAGCTAATTGCGAAACTCGTCAGGCCAATCAGATGCTTTTAAGGACACGAATTCATGGAGCTCCCCATACCAGTTAAAATGCTTTGGGGAAGGCACACGCACGTTTGAGTGTGGCTCGATCTTATCTTTGGACTCCCCAAGAGCGTGATATATATTATATATATATATATATATATATATATATTCAATGAAAAAACCATAGGTTATAGGCCATATATAGTTAGGAATTAGCATTTACAAAACCTTATTTTACTCGCATAAAACCATTGAAATTCCATATATAGTTAGCTAACTATAAGCGCTAACTATATATCGCGCACCCGCAATCCACTGCTGATGATGTCACATATTACATCATTCATGACATGGTCAGTGACATCACTGATGACATCACTGATCACAACATCCAGTGATTGTATGTGTCTGTAAAGTTTAAATATGTTTCACATATTGAAGAATGAGTGGATGTATAAGTGTCTGGATGAAGAATTTAGTAGGTGCATGACTGACTGTATGAGTGAGTGATTAAATGTGTCTCACTGAGTACATGGGTTAGTGACTAAACTGTCTTAATTCGTGCATCAGTATGTTTGATGTTGTGTAAGCTGCTGCATGTGTTGATCAGTAGCTATAAGAGTGGCCATATGGGTTATTGATTGGTTGCCCAAATATTTGAATGGGAGGCTGAGTGTGTGTGTGGGTGGCTGGGAGGTGCGTGACTCTGTGCATAGATGTGTAAGCAGTTGATTCACTAGGAGTATGAGTTCAAGAGTGCATGTGGAAACAGCTATATGGGCGGTTGACTGTGCATGGGTGTGTTGGTGAGTGAATGGATTTCTCATTGCTACATGTGCAAGTAAGTACGTATGTAAAACACAATACATGTGAGAGTTGAGATATATAAATAACTGAACATAAGAGCCAGTGAATGTGTGAGTGGCTGTATCGATCACTGTGAGCTTGTATCAGGGATTATATAAGAGAGTAAATATGTGTTATTATATGTTTGAATAAGTAAGATGTGTATAACTGTATAGTTGAGGAAATGGAGGTGTGATTGATTCTTTGCATGACTGACTAGGTGTGTGAGTAACTCCATGGATGAGTGACAGTCTGTGAGTGTCTGTTTATACTGAGTGTATGTAAGGTTATATTAGAGTCTGAAGAGGTTCATTGTATTATCACATGAGTGATGTGATCAGTGATGACAAATGAGATGTCATCAGTGATGTCATTTGAGTTGTCATCAGTGATGTCATTTGAGATGTCATCATTGATATCATTTGAGTTGTCATCAGTGATGTCATTTGAGATGTCATCAGTGATGTCATCAGTGATGTCACTGACCATGTCATGAATGATGTAATATGTGACATCATCAGCAGTGGATTGCGGGTGCGCGATATATAGTTAGCGCTTATAGTTAGCTAACTATATATGGAATTTCAATGGTTTTATGCGAGTAAAATAAGGTTTTGTAAATGCTAATTCCTAACTATATATGGCCTATAACCTATGGTTTTTTCATTGAATTTTCAAGGTTTTGTAAATGCAAATTCCTAACTATATATCCACTATAACCTATGGTTTTTTCTGTGAATTTCATTGGTTTTTTAATAGCAAATATGAAAAGCTTTAAAATGTCAAGTACGTGATAGATAAAAACATTTTCGTATTTATGCACGCTGATGTGCTTTGAACGCTGCCCCCCCCCCTCCCCTCTTTTGCCTTAGTAGTACTCTCTCTTTGCAGATACTGAAGGGTAGTTAACGCAGGCCTTTACCCCCGTTGTAATCCGTCGTGCCTCCTTGTCTCTCCATTTGATTGATTGTTGTCCAAGCATTTACTGTTTTAGAATTGGTTCTCTTTGGATCATTCTCTATTTACAAACAAGCACAAAGTCGCAATACTCTGTTTAGTCTTTGCAGATAGTGAAAAATCGTGTAAAAAAATAAAAGTAATCGAGCAAAATCAGTAGGCCACTAATTGGATCTCTTTTTGACCTCGCTAAAATAGAAATATTAGGAACAACCCTTCTTGAGAAATACGAAAATAGTGAGATGAACTGAGCTCCACACCATGAGGGCTGCAAGACAGCTCGGCTCCATCACCCATCCCGCACAAAATAACGACAAACCCTATGCAAATATTAAAAATATAGACAACACACCAGCAAAGAAACAGGGTAAAACATTTTATTAAAAAACTATTTACATAACGTTGGTTTATAAGATGATGTCAATAGTGGACCGATGTGTGAATAGATCGAAAACAGCACAAGGCTCCAAGATCCGGATAGCAAGCTCCTGGATGTTGGGTGCCATAGATTTAGAGTTCTGAATTTCAGCCTTTTTCAATGCCTGTGCTTTGTTGAATCAAAATGGCGGCTTGACACAAAGCTGACTCAAGCGTTGTTACTGATGCTATGCAGACCAAAACTGGTTTTCAGTTTGTACATTTTTCTAGATTTTTCAATCCAAGTTTGGTTGACTTTGTAGAACGATGGCTTCAGATTTTCAACATACGGTGTGGTGGCGCTGACTGGGAGGGGGCGCTTCGCTCCTGCCCCCTCCCCAAGTAAGATTTTCATACGTGAAAGTACGTTAATGGTTTTGGTCCCTGAGATGCTTCGATGTCACTACCATTCTCAAATAGCATAAGTTCTGGATGTTGGGTGCCATAGTTAAGAGTTCTGAGCAGCGCTTGTAACACTGTCTGAAGCTTATTTCCACCTACTGCAGCTTCACTATTCTCAAAGTAAGGGAGTGTCGTTTGTGGACCTGACTGCATTAGAAAACAATGTGATATGTTACCTTCCTAAACAGCTTGACGGAGGCCCCTGAGGGGCGGTGTGATGGCCATGGACTCAGAGAAGACGCTTGGCTCCGACACCCTCCCCAAGTCTTATAGCACTGGTGTAGCCTGAGATCGCCCCCGACATAGGCGGCCGGCTCCCGGGGTCCGGCGGAACTTTTTGCCTTTTGATGACTCTTCAATTCTGGACCTTGTCCCACAATCCGTTTGACCTGAAGACAAGCTGTAGTGGGGCGCCCCTTTATCGTTTTAGTTGCCATTCCGCCCGCTTTTGCTACACTGTGCCTCTTCCGCCATTCAGCTGTTTTCCGCCCGCTCTTGCGACTACAGCGTCTCGCTCACCATGTAGTTGAGATGCGCCCGCTCTTGCGGTGCAGCGATAGGCGGCTGCCACAGGACTCTCAAAATGACGGCCGGCTCTTCGGTTTTGGGCCTGGTCCACTAAAATGGCCCTGGGACACCTTGGAACTCGGACGCTTGTCTGCTAGGGCTTGGGTCCCATTCTCGAAAAGCGTCCCCTCAGCCGTGAAGATTCTACAAAAGTCTTGGGGGCCTCCGACTCCCGCAGGCTTCTGGTGGGGAGCGGCTGCCATGATTGCTCGTGGAATGGCCACGACGGAGCTACGAGATGGTAGTGGTCTCATGCTGACGCCAGCTTTAGTCTGAAACATCCAGAAACACTGTAGACTACCAATTTGATCAGTTCCGGTAGCGCCCCAACATGACCCGGAAGAGAAGAACTTGCCCTCCCCTCTTTGACTGATGGTTCTTGTTGCCTGTCCCCTCTGTTGTCATTTAACAGAACTTTTTGGACTGCTGAAAGGGGTTGTGTTCTGAACGCTGGTTGGTGGAGACATTTAGACTATATTCTTGACCTACGTTGTCGCGTAATGCGTTTTATGACACGCCGCGTTAGCGCACCCGGAAGTGATCCGAGGCGCGGCGCGCAGCGCGTAACGTAAGCATAACAGGTCATGTGACTTGTTAATAAAACTTTTCATTGGTTCATTTTACTTTTGTTAATTTAATGATGAAAAGCTTGGTCATATGACCTAAAAATTACGCTTTTTATTATTTTCGAACAATATTTTTTTTTCAAACATATGTTATAATATTCCAGGCTAATGTACTTTCCCGGAAAATTTACAACTGTCTTGCAAGTAAAATATATTCCTTTTTCGAGAAAAAGGGCGTTTCTTCCTTCCATGATGGAGCCGTTGAGTAAAAGAGATTCGGCCTGCTGTCTTAGTCGCCGATACGCCTGATTATCAGATTCTTATCGATCACTTTATGTTGCAGACATGAAAAACACAACTGCCCTTGACCATTTATCTTTACTGCGTTCCTACATATTATACCTTTTATCCGTCATGTAATTGGACTGCTTTATTTCACTTGCCTTTTACTGATTCGAAAACAGTCACTAAAAGTAAAAACTTTACAAATGAAAATACTACTACCGTGTTTTGTTTTAAAAACCTTTATTGTGAAAATGTCAGTATACAAATACGGGCCTATAACCACGTGGGCCGGCCACGGAGCAAACTGAAATCGTATATGATGAGGAGACATTTACACTGTAGAAGAACGTAACGAGCGGGCCATTAGGTGACAAGAACAAAGGTGTCTAACAGTTGCGGAATCAGTGGACGTACATTTTGTAATTAAAATACGACAGGGCCACTTACAATAACATTTTCTAGATATACATTTGCGGGCAAAGAGTTACGAGTCCCATTTATACTGGCGCCATTTTGGGCGAGGCCGGGCAGATCCAAGATATAGTCAAAATGTCTCCACCAACCATCGGCCAGACCAGAACCCCTTTCGGCCCTTTATGCTACAAGATGGTGTCTTCCATTCAGAAAATATTGGTGGCAGCATTTTGAAAGGAAACAGAAACAGCCGTTCTCCTAGTGAGTTTCACATTGTTACATTTAGGAAGAATGTTGAAGAGTAGTATGTGGAAAATCTGAAGCCATTTTTCTACAAACTCTCAATCAGACTTGGATGGAAAAAAAAAACCTGAAGAATGTACAAACTGAAAACCAATTTTTGTCTGTATAGCACCAACAGTAACGCTTGAGTCAGCTTTGTGTCAAGCCGCCATTTTCATTCAATCAATAGCGTCCCCCTGCACACATTCAGGGACCTGGTCGTGTCTTCAGATGAAACGCATTGTAGGAAAAGAAGCAGAAAGGAAAAGGAAAAAAGTTCCGCCGGACCTAGTGAAGCTGCAGCAGGTGCAAATAAGCTTCAGACAGTCTTACAAGCACTGCTCAGAACTCTCAACTGAGGCACTCAACATCCAGGACTTGCCATTCGGATCTTGGCGCCTTGTATTTTTGTTTTGTTTTTGATGGAGGGGAAACAACAAAAAACAGACATTGAAAAAGGCTCAACAGTGCAGGGCGCCTTGTGCTGGTTCCGACCTATTCACACATCGGTCCGCTACTGACATCACCTCATAAACCAACGGGGCACCCCACGCCGACTTTCGGCGCAGCATTGTAGGATGGCCACACCAGTGCGGCAATTTGCTGGACACCACCTCAGTGCCATCCAGATCTCGGCGCGTTCATTCAATCAATAGCGTCCCCCTGCACACATTCAGGGACCTGGTCGTGTCTTCAGAAGAAACGCATTGTAGGAAAAGAAGCAGAAAGGAAAAGGCAAAAAGTTCCGCCGGACCTAGTGAAGCTGCAGCAGGTGCAAATAAGCTTCAGACAGTCCTACAAGCACTGCTCAGAAATCTCAACTGAGGCACTCAACATCCAGGACTTGCCATTCGGATCTTGGCGCCTTGTGCTGGTTCCGACCTATTCACACATCAGTCCACTACTGACATCACCTCATAAGCCAACGGGGCACCCCACGCCGACTTCCGGCGCAGCATTGTAGGATGGCCACACCAGTGCAGCCACTTGCTGGACACCACCTCGGTGCCATCCGGATCTCAGCGCGTTCGAGTCACTGTGCCGGAAGAGTGACCGGAACTCAGCTGAACACGCCGTCTTTCGGCGCAGCATTGTAGGATGGCCACACCAGTACGGCAATTTGCTGGACACCACCTCGGCGCCATCCGGATCTCGGCGCGTTCGAGTCACTGTACCGCAACAGTGACCGCAACTCAGCTGGACACGCCGTCTTTCGGCGCAGCATTGTAGGATGGCCACACCAGTGCGGCAATTTGCTGGACACCACCTCGGTGCCATCCGGATCTCGGCGCGTTGTGCTGCCTTCGGCCTATTCGCACATCGGTCCGCTACTGACGCCGCCTCACGTGCCAACGGATTTTCTACGCTTTTTGTAGCCCTATGTCGCATAACAGGTCATGTGACTTGTTTATAAAACTTTTCATTGGTTCATTTTACTTTTGGTTTCCTAAAGATGGAAGGCTTGGTCATATGACCTAAAAATAACACTTTTCATTGGTTTAGAACATTTTTTTTTCCCAAACGATGAAAGCCCCACCTTGTTTCTGGATCATTCAGACTGAAGCTGGCGTCAGCATGAGAGCACCACCATCTCGTGGCTCCGTCGTGGTCATTCCGCGAGCAATCATGGCAGCCGCTCCCCACCGGAAGCCTGCGGGAGTCGGGGGCCCCCAAGACTTTTATACAATCTTCACGGCTGAGGGGACGCTTTTCGAGAATGGAGCCCAAGCCCTAGCAGGCAAGCGTCCGAGTTCCAAAGTGTCCCAGGGCCATTTCAGTGGACCAGGCCCAAAACCGAGGAGCCGTCCGCCATTTTAAGAGCCATGTGGCAGCCGCCTATCGCTGCACTGCAAGAGTGGGAGCAACTCAACAACATGGTGAGCGAGACGCTGTGGCCGCAAGAGCGAGCGCAACTCAGCTAGATGGCCGCCACCTGGGGAGGCCAGTTCACGCCGGCTCCCCCACGCCCCCCCCCCCGGGCCGCCGCACGCCAATTTTCGGAGCAGCATTGTAGGATACCAAAACCAGTGCGGCAGTTTACTGGACATCACCTGGGTGCCTGTCGTACATGTTGTGTCAGCCATGTGACACTGGACACAGACCGCTACTGACGAGGCCTCCCCCCGCACCACCCGGGACGCCCCACGCTGTTTTTCTGTGCTGCATTGTAGGATCCCTAAACCAGTGCGGCACCCAGGCGACATCACCTGGGTGCCGCCCAGAACTCTGCACGTTGTGCTGCCTTGGGACTATTCGCACAACAGACCGCTACTGACGAGGCCTCCCCCCGCCCCACCCGGGACGCCCCACGCCAATTTTCGGAGCAGCATTGTAGGATCCCTAAACCAGTGCGGCACCCAGGCGACATCACCTGGGTGCCGTCCAGAACTCTGCACGTTGTGCTGCCTTGGGACTATTCGCACAAAAGACAGCTTCTGACCATTGTTGCTTTTTGTGTTGAGAAATGTTTAAATGTTTTTAGTTTTTGTTCCGTTTGTTAAAGTTAGTAGTTAATAAAGTTTTATAACCTTACTTTGTTGGAGTGTTATCTATTTTTTTAAAAACGGGTGAATGGGGCCTTGATTCGGGTTATTGTCATGTGTGGGCTTTGGAAGTGTGCTGCTGCAGGATCGGACATTTCAAACTCAAATGCACGTTCTTTTTCTTACCTTTCCGAAGCATGGAGCGCAATAGCAGGCAGAGAAAGGGTGATGCACGTGTTGAACACTACCTGACCTGGCAAGTTGCTGGCAGTGCCCCCCCGCCCGCTCCTGAAAGAGGGCACACACACACCGCCGCCCCGAGTACTTCACAAATCTTTAAAAGACCATGCGCTTGTTCATGAGGCTTAAATGGTTTATCACCTCTTCTAGAACCCCTACATCGACCCTCTGACGTTTCATGGAAAAATTACCATGTAACACAATACCAAGCCCTGTCAGCTGAAACCCCCAAGGAATCGTGGGGCATATTATCAAGGGGGTTTATCTCCGCTTTTTTGGCTTTAAAAACCATGAAAGCGGAGATAAAATTATTTCCCTATTATCAAGCTGTCGCTAACACCAGTTAGTGACAGCTAAAAGGAGATAGCGACCATCTTGGGCCCCGCTTTGCATGTCAGTGATACTTATCACTAATGACATGCAAAGTGGCGTGCCAAGATGTTAGCGACTGGAAACAGTCCCTAACATCGCTACCTTCTATTACCAACTTTTGGAGATATTCGCGCTAAGCGCGAATATCTCCAAAATCTAACACCTGCCCTGAGCAGTTCTTAGCCATGTTATCCAATGGGAGGTGGATAACATGGCTAAGAGCATTAGGTCGATAATACATGAATATCGCTGACTTTTCTGCGATAATAGCAAGGTTTATCTGAGATAAAAATCGCCGATGTGCGGCGATAATTTTTGTCTCTAAACAAGTTAGAGACAAAAATTATCGCTAGTTGTTCGTAATATGCCCCCGGGTTTTTGCTTGCAGAAATCGGGAGGCGGGAGACTAGCACTGAAATCAGTACTCACACGCCTGAATCAGGAGGATTGGCATGTCTGAATTCTCTACAGCTGGGGCCATAAACTACATCCGCAGGGTTAGGTGATAGCCTGGAACCAGCCTGGCATCTAAAATGGCTGCCGTGCACGACAAAATTGTGGCATTCGAAAAAAGGCAAGATGGCGCAGCCGCTGGAAGAGATATATCAACATATATCAGCCTCCTCAGCCACCCTCAGGAAACATAAGGGATTAGGATATGTCTCCCGCACCCCCTTATACCTAGTACTTTAATTAACGAAGCACAAAATGGCGAATTCCCGTTTCGCTACCAGTTTGCGGCCCAGTTCGCGGCCCGTGAAGCGCTTCTACCGTGAAAAATCATTTTTTTTTTATTTTCCCCACGGGACCCTTTAATAACCCCAACAACATTCCTAGGGGGTCAAGAGGGGGATACCTTGCCCCCTTTCATTAAATTCCCCCTTAGTTTTTCACCTTTTCTTCTCTCTCGATCCTACCGAGAGACAAGATGGCGGCCGCTCCGGACTGTCACGCAGCAAAAAAAAAAAAAAGCTCACGCACAGCCGCTGGAAGAGATGTATCAACATATATCAGCCTCCTCACCCACCCTCAGGAAACATAGGGGATTAGGATACGTCTCCCGCACCCACTTATAACTAGTAATTTAATTTACGAAGCACAAAATGGCGAATTCCCGTTTCGCTACCAGTTCGCGGCCGCGCTTCTACCGTGAAAAATCATTTTTTTTTTATTTTCCCCACGGGACCCTTTAATAACCCCAACAACATTCCTAGGGGGTCAAGAGAGGGATACCTTGCCCCCTTTCATTAAATTCCCCCTTCGTTTTCCACCTCTTCTTCTCTCTCGATCCTACCGAGAGACAAGATGGCGTCCGCTCCGGACTGTTTAGAATGTTGACAGACACCGGAGAGCCAATCAGCTTTCTGCGCGCAAAGTTCCGATAAGCGAAAAGTAAGCGGACCGGATCGCTGCCCAGAGCGCTGTTACAGATATATATCTTGGTTTGAATGTTAATTTCTCAAAAACTACTGGAGCACATATATTGAGACCTAGCAAAGGCACATCGGGCTAACAGTCCCTACAATTTTGCCAAGTTTCGTGCAAATCCATTCAGCCGTTCGAGCTAAAAGTGAGTCCAACCGCCCTATGGAAAACTCAATGCAAAAAACGCGTTTTGGGACCCCCCTTTTTTCTCAGCCCCCCCTTGACGAAACCCCACCAAATTTTCAGGGGCCGCTCAGAAACAAAATGTGCCATTTTCCTGAAAATTTCAGCCGATTCCGTCCACAAACGCCAAAGTTATTAGACATAGAATTTTCAAAAGTCCCATAGGGAAAAAATTCTAACTATATATACCTACTGGCGATAGCCAGTAGGTAATATATATATATATATATATATATATATATATATATATATATATATATATATATATATATATATATATATATATATATATATATATATATATATATATATATATATATATATATTTCCTACTGGCAGTCGCCAGTAGGTAGTTATAGTTAGGATTTTTTTTCAATGTTAAATCTCAAAATTCTATTTGACATAACTTTGGCGCCGGTTGACGAATCTGCCTCAAAATTTCCTCAAAATGGCCTCCCGGCGCCCCGGTCCTTCCCTGAAAGTTTGGGGGGGATTTGTCAAGCGGGGGCCGAGATAAAAGGGGGGTCCCAAAACGCGTTTTCCCCATGTTAATTTCCATAGGGCGGTCAACCTCACTTTTTGCCCGAACGGCTGAATGGATTTCCACCAAACTTGGCAAAATTGTAGGGACTGGTAGCCCAATGTGTCTTTGCTATGTCTCAAGATATGTGCTCCAGTGGATTTTGAGTAATTTAGGTTCAAACAATTATATATATCTATAGTGAAGTAGTGTGGCTCACTGGTTAGAGGCGGCAGACCCGAGAGCAGAGGACGGCCCGGGACCAGGGTTCGATTCCCGGCGCGGCAGGTTTCTGGACCAGGGTCAGCGGACTCGATAATTCTCTCACCTCGGTGCCCACTCTGATCAGCGATCACACTCGGCAACTCTGGGCATTAGCTTGCCTCATCTTCACTAACGGCCCCACCAGACCGCCGGGGATGCCTGGTCTCACCCTGGAGATACCCATTAAGGGACCATCTCTCAGGGAAGCCAGGAAGGGTTTCGCAGCGGTCGAAGCGCCTTGGGACCCTCCGGGTAAGTAGTGCGCTATATAAATGCCTATACATTACATTACATAGCAGCGCCCCGGTACGCGCACCAGGGAGCACACCGGGCGCGCCACGTGACTTGCGGACGGAAAGCTGATTGGCTCTCGGGTGTCTGTAAACATTCTAAACAGTCCGGAGCGGCCGCCATCTTGTGTCTCGGTAGGATCGAGACACAAGAGGTGGCCAAAACAAAGGGGAATTGACCATAAGGGGGCAGAGTAGACCCTCCCTGACCCCCTAGGTTTGATGTGGAGGCTTTAAAAGGGCCCCGCGGGGCAATAAAAAAAGTAAATTTTTTTTTCGATTTTTGCGGGTGGAAGCGCCCGGTATGCGCACCGGGGAGCGCACCGGGGAGCATACTATTGAAAAAAAGAATGACAGACTTTTAAAAATTGTATGTTTATTAATTGTTCTTTTTGTTGTTTTTTTATTTTATTTTTTATTTAAGTTCCAACATGTAGGTACTAATGCAGAGTCTAAAATTTAATATACACCGTCTCCTTTGTAGATATCTTGCATGTTGTTACAGACGTTATTGTGGTATATGGAATTCATACCATAGTCTGTCAGGAAAGCAGAAACAACATGGAGGCAGGAGATGATAAAGAGATGTTAAATACACATTGGAGATAATATAGTGGGACAAAGGAAGTAACTATGAGCAAACTTACTATGTAACACAAAAAAGTTGCATAGTATATTTTAAGTCTCACTTAATATTATATCTATTTTGGTACTATTTCCTAATTTACATATAAAAAAGAATAATGTCTCAAACAATTTTTAGTTTTTAAATAAAAATTTATTGTTGTGATTTTTCAAAATCTAAAAGAATTTGCAACATTAATTCATCAGGTATGTCCTCCTTTTCATTCCATGATTCAATTTCTTCTACACAATTAATTAAGTCTTGGTCCAGAGAGTGATCCATAAAGTCTATTTCATCTTTGTCTTCCTTAGGATTCTTTTCCATATTCATTTCAAATGAAATATTAATTTCATTTTGTTGTCCTTCCATTTTCTTGCTGTAAATTGCATAAAAAATAAATATATTAGTAGAGATAGGACACTGTTGAGTTTAAGTTCAGACAGGTACTTGTGAGTTTTTAACAGTGAAGTTATCTTTGGGCAGTGTATGGTTTCAGGCAGGAAGTAGAACTATTAAAAAGTGCCTGTGATGAAGCCTAAGTAAATTCATATTTATACCAGAGAAGCCTAACTCAATCCATAATTATAATAGACAAGCCTATCTCAATGTCTAACTCTTACAGAGGGACAGTATATATAACTATCTGAAAACGTTTTCCCAAATTAACTTAAAGTGCATAACATAGTTCTCCTTTCAAATTAACAACTTACCTTCTTCAAAGTAGTTGAAGTTTTCTGTCAAAAATTTTTCCAAATGTACCTTAGGTAGTGTTAGTCAAAACGGCTGTGTTTCCCTCTCATTTTTCATAAATATTCATGTACTTAACCAATCAAATTTCAGCACATAAAAGTACAAAATGTAAGTAACATTTTAATTGGTTGAAAATTCAAACAGTTTCATATGTGTTTTTGTCATGTAATTTACCTCAGGATATTTAGACAGGGCTACAGCCCAAATGGCTCAATGGAATACCACCAAATTTGTGTAAATGGTAGGGACTGCTATGTAGTAGGGCGTATTCTATATTTGGTGTAAGTGTCTCCAGTGGTTTTTCTGTATATTACTTTCCCACCTTTTTTTTGGGAGCGCTGACCGGTGCGCGCACCGGTACACGCACCAGCAGTGTCACGGGAGTCCTCCATTTTGTGTTTCGGTACAATCGAGAGACAAGATGGAGGACAAACAATGTTGGGAATGGGTAGAAGGGGGCACGGTAGACAGCCCCTGACCCCCTAGGTTTTCTGAGGGGGGCTTAGGAGGCTCATATAGGCCCCAAAAATAATTTTAAAAAAAATTTTTGCGGGGGGAGCGCCCGGTACGTGCACCGGGGAGCGTACCGGGGAGCGTACTTTGGTGAAAAATAGTGAAAAAAGTTTGAAAAAGAAAATCATTATGAGTGATCAGAGGTAGGGTGGCTCTGAAAAGAGCTTTTGGGTTCTGTGGCTGAGTTGAGTACCTACAAGTAGGTTCCAATGCACAGTCTTAAATTCAGGAGGAATATTCTATTCCCCTCATCTGAGAAGTGCACACCATCTCCTCTGTAGATGTCTTGCATGTTGTAACACAAGTTTTTGATGTATATTGAACCCATTCCATAGTCTCTCATGTAAGCAGAAACAGATTTATTCACATGTTTCCGTGCTTTCTCAAATTGTGGACAAAATTGGTTGGACCAGTTCCATTTCTGTCTTTGGCATATATTGGAATATACCAAGGCAGTTTGTGGAAAAAGTGTCATCAATTGATCAAAGGTGTCCTTTAAAAGCATTTCCAGACTAACCCCAGTCATAGTGCCCAAATCATTTCCACCACAGTGCACTATTAAGAGGTCAGGGTTTGGCAGATGCAAAAAGGTTTTCACCAATGGTATCAATTGGTGACACCTCAATCCTCTCTGGCCAATCCAGTTGATTTCCACATTTGATAATTCAAGGTTGTGATAATTTCTGCTTGCTCCATACCTTTGAGCCCAGTGGATGTAGCTATGTCCAATAATCCATACAGAATACATGATGTGAGAAGGTTCTGGTGCAGTCAGATGAAGTGTGGGAATGAAATGGCAGTTGGAACAGTAGGAGTTTACAAAAAAAAATTGTGGAGTTTCCCTGCTGTTGAATCACAAGCAATGATTGGTGGATTCAGATAGTAGAAAACTGAAAGTTAGGGTGCATGGTTGTGTTGTCTGAAAGAAGCAATTTGAATGGTTAAGAAAACGTCACTAAAAGCAATAATGCACTGGATAAGCTGGTGTTTTGAGAGGTCAAACATCCTTGCTGACTTAATTTGCAACATTGTAGAATAAACTTTTGAACCTGAGAGTTCTGGTATGAGGGAGTTGCTATGGTAACAGATAGAAAGGTCTGAGAGGGGGAAGGGTGTTGGTTTGAAAATAGTGAGGGAAGACTTTTGATTGGTTGAAATAAGGCATATGTGTGTAGAATTAGAGATTTTCTCTGCCAGTCTTGGTTTCAGTGTATTGAGTGCAAACCTTTTACTCTGCTAAAGAAAAATTGGTGTGTGTGTCTGACACTGTTCTCAATCTCCCAAAGCATTTGTAAAGGTAAGTAATGATTCATTTAATTTAAATAGAGACTTGTTTGCTCTATGGAGAATATTTGGAAGCAGATAGTGAAGTTTCAGTAGTGAAATTGATTGCTTGTACATAGGACTTGTGCTGTGTTTGTAAAAAGTTATTTAAAAAACGATTTTGGGGTAAAAGAATGGCTTTTATATTTTTGAGAAGTAATTAATAGTGTTTGCCTCATTAAATAAATATATTTGAACCTTTTAGAATGATGTCACTTGCATTACCTCTGATTTGAAAGCAGATTGATATTCTTCTTTATTGGTTTGCGGCATGTTTTTGGGAAATGCTTGCTATGAACATTTGCAAGATAGGGGATTTCCCGTTTCGCTACCAGTTCGCGGCCGCGCTTCTACCGTGAAAAATCATTTTTTTTTTATTTTCCCCACGGGACCCTTTAATAACCCCAACAACATTCCTAGGGGGTCAAGAGAGGGATACCTTGCCCCCTTTCATTAAATTCCCCCTTCGTTTTCCACCTCTTCTTCTCTCTCGATCCTACCGAGAGACAAGATGGCGTCCGCTCCGGACTGTTTAGAATGTTGACAGACACCGGAGAGCCAATCAGCTTTCTGCGCGCAAAGTTCCGATAAGCGAAAAGTAAGCGGACCGGATCACTGCCCAGAGCGCTGTTAGAGATATATATCTTGGTTTGAACGTTAATTTCTCAAAAACTACTGGAGCACATATATTGAGACCTAGCAAAGGCACATCGGGCTAACAGTCCCTACAATTTTGCCAAGTTTCGTGCAAATCCATTCAGCCGTTCGAGCTAAAAGTGAGTCCAACCGCCCTATGGAAAACTCAATGCAAAAAACGCGTTTTGGGACCCCCCTTTTTTCTCAGCCCCCCCTTGACAAAACCCCACCAAATTTTCAGGGGCCGCTCAGAAACAAAATGTGCCATTTTCCTGAAAATTTCAGCCGATTCCGTCCACAAACGCCAAAGTTATTAGACATAGAATTTTCAAAAGTCCCATAGGGAAAAAATTCTAACTATATATACCTACTGGCGATAGCCAGTAGGTAATATATATATATATATATATATATATATATATATATATATATATATATATATATATATTTCCTACTGGCAGTCGCCAGTAGGTAGTTATAGTTAGGATTTTTTTTCAATGTTAAATCTCAAAATTCTATTTGACATAACTTTGGCGCCGGTTGACGAATCTGCCTCAAAATTTCCTCAAAATGGCCTCCCGGCGCCCCGGTCCTTCCCTGAAAGTTTGGGGGGGATTTGTCAAGCGGGGGCCGAGATAAAAGGGGGGTCCCAAAACGCGTTTTCCCCATGTTAATTTCCATAGGGCGGTCAACCTCACTTTTTGCCCGAACGGCTGAATGGATTTCCACCAAACTTGGCAAAATTGTAGGGACTGGTAGCCCAATGTGTCTTTGCTATGTCTCAAGATATGTGCTCCAGTGGATTTTGAGTAATTTAGGTTCAAACAATTATATATATCTATAGTGAAGTAGTGTGGCTCACTGGTTAGAGGCGGCAGACCCGAGAGCAGAGGACGGCCCGGGACCAGGGTTCGATTCCCGGCGCGGCAGGTTTCTGGACCAGGGTCAGCGGACTCGATAATTCTCTCACCTCGGTGCCCACTCTGATCAGCGATCACACTCGGCAACTCTGGGCATTAGCTTGCCTCATCTTCACTAACGGCCCCACCAGACCGCCGGGGATGCCTGGTCTCACCCTGGAGATACCCATTAAGGGACCATCTCTCAGGGAAGCCAGGAAGGGTTTCGCAGCGGTCGAAGCGCCTTGGGACCCTCCGGGTAAGTAGTGCGCTATATAAATGCCTATACATTACATTACATAGCAGCGCCCCGGTACGCGCACCAGGGAGCACACCGGGCGCGCCACGTGACTTGCGGACGGAAAGCTGATTGGCTCTCGGGTGTCTGTAAACATTCTAAACAGTCCGGAGCGGCCGCCATCTTGTGTCTCGGTAGGATCGAGACACAAGAGGTGGCCAAAACAAAGGGGAATTGACCATAAGGGGGCAGAGTAGACCCTCCCTGACCCCCTAGGTTTGATGTGGAGGCTTTAAAAGGGCCCCGCGGGGCAATAAAAAAAGTAAATTTTTTTTCGATTTTTGCGGGTGGAAGCGCCCGGTATGCGCACCGGGGAGCGCACCGGGGAGCATACTATTGAAAAAAAGAATGACAGACTTTTAAAAATTGTATGTTTATTAATTGTTCTTTTTGTTGTTTTTTTATTTTATTTTTTATTTAAGTTCCAACATGTAGGTACTAATGCAGAGTCTAAAATTTAATATACACCGTCTCCTTTGTAGATATCTTGCATGTTGTTACAGACGTTATTGTGGTATATGGAATTCATACCATAGTCTGTCAGGAAAGCAGAAACAACATGGAGGCAGGAGATGATAAAGAGATGTTAAATACACATTGGAGATAATATAGTGGGACAAAGGAAGTAACTATGAGCAAACTTACTATGTAACACAAAAAAGTTGCATAGTATATTTTAAGTCTCACTTAATATTATATCTATTTTGGTACTATTTCCTAATTTACATATAAAAAAGAATAATGTCTCAAACAATTTTTAGTTTTTAAATAAAAATTTATTGTTGTGATTTTTCAAAATCTAAAAGAATTTGCAACATTAATTCATCAGGTATGTCCTCCTTTTCATTCCATGATTCAATTTCTTCTACACAATTAATTAAGTCTTGGTCCAGAGAGTGATCCATAAAGTCTATTTCATCTTTGTCTTCCTTAGGATTCTTTTCCATATTCATTTCAAATGAAATATTAATTTCATTTTGTTGTCCTTCCATTTTCTTGCTGTAAATTGCATAAAAAATAAATATATTAGTAGAGATAGGACACTGTTGAGTTTAAGTTCAGACAGGTACTTGTGAGTTTTTAACAGTGAAGTTATCTTTGGGCAGTGTATGGTTTCAGGCAGGAAGTAGAACTATTAAAAAGTGCCTGTGATGAAGCCTAAGTAAATTCATATTTATACCAGAGAAGCCTAACTCAATCCATAATTATAATAGACAAGCCTATCTCAATGTCTAACTCTTACAGAGGGACAGTATATATAACTATCTGAAAACGTTTTCCCAAATTAACTTAAAGTGCATAACATAGTTCTCCTTTCAAATTAACAACTTACCTTCTTCAAAGTAGTTGAAGTTTTCTGTCAAAATTTTTTCCAAATGTACCTTAGGTAGTGTTAGTCAAAACGGCTGTGTTTCCCTCTCATTTTTCATAAATATTCATGTACTTAACCAATCAAATTTCAGCACATAAAAGTACAAAATGTAAGTAACATTTTAATTGGTTGAAAATTCAAACAGTTTCATATGTGTTTTTGTCATGTAATTTACCTCAGGATATTTAGACAGGGCTACAGCCCAAATGGCTCAATGGAATACCACCAAATTTGTGTAAATGGTAGGGACTGCTATGTAGTAGGGCGTATTCTATATTTGGTGTAAGTGTCTCCAGTGGTTTTTCTGTATATTACTTTCCCACCTTTTTTTTGGGAGCGCTGACCGGTGCGCGCACCGGTACACGCACCAGCAGTGTCACGGGAGTCCTCCATTTTGTGTTTCGGTACAATCGAGAGACAAGATGGAGGACAAACAATGTTGGGAATGGGTAGAAGGGGGCACGGTAGACAGCCCCTGACCCCCTAGGTTTTCTGAGGGGGGCTTAGGAGGCTCATATAGGCCCCAAAAATAATTTTAAAAAAATTTTTTGCGGGGGGAGCGCCCGGTACGTGCACCGGGGAGCGTACCGGGGAGCGTACTTTGGTGAAAAATAGTGAAAAAAGTTTGAAAAAGAAAATCATTATGAGTGATCAGAGGTAGGGTGGCTCTGAAAAGAGCTTTTGGGTTCTGTGGCTGAGTTGAGTACCTACAAGTAGGTTCCAATGCACAGTCTTAAATTCAGGAGGAATATTCTATTCCCCTCATCTGAGAAGTGCACACCATCTCCTCTGTAGATGTCTTGCATGTTGTAACACAAGTTTTTGATGTATATTGAACCCATTCCATAGTCTCTCATGTAAGCAGAAACAGATTTATTCACATGTTTCCGTGCTTTCTCAAATTGTGGACAAAATTGGTTGGACCAGTTCCATTTCTGTCTTTGGCATATATTGGAATATACCAAGGCAGTTTGTGGAAAAAGTGTCATCAATTGATCAAAGGTGTCCTTTAAAAGCATTTCCAGACTAACCCCAGTCATAGTGCCCAAATCATTTCCACCACAGTGCACTATTAAGAGGTCAGGGTTTGGCAGATGCAAAAAGGTTTTCACCAATGGTATCAATTGGTGACACCTCAATCCTCTCTGGCCAATCCAGTTGATTTCCACATTTGATAATTCAAGGTTGTGATAATTTCTGCTTGCTCCATACCTTTGAGCCCAGTGGATGTAGCTATGTCCAATAATCCATACAGAATACATGATGTGAGAAGGTTCTGGTGCAGTCAGATGAAGTGTGGGAATGAAATGGCAGTTGGAACAGTAGGAGTTTACAAAAAAAAATTGTGGAGTTTCCCTGCTGTTGAATCACAAGCAATGATTGGTGGATTCAGATAGTAGAAAACTGAAAGTTAGGGTGCATGGTTGTGTTGTCTGAAAGAAGCAATTTGAATGGTTAAGAAAACGTCACTAAAAGCAATAATGCACTGGATAAGCTGGTGTTTTGAGAGGTCAAACATCCTTGCTGACTTAATTTGCAACATTGTAGAATAAACTTTTGAACCTGAGAGTTCTGGTATGAGGGAGTTGCTATGGTAACAGATAGAAAGGTCTGAGAGGGGGAAGGGTGTTGGTTTGAAAATAGTGAGGGAAGACTTTTGATTGGTTGAAATAAGGCATATGTGTGTAGAATTAGAGATTTTCTCTGCCAGTCTTGGTTTCAGTGTATTGAGTGCAAACCTTTTACTCTGCTAAAGAAAAATTGGTGTGTGTGTCTGACACTGTTCTCAATCTCCCAAAGCATTTGTAAAGGTAAGTAATGATTCATTTAATTTAAATAGAGACTTGTTTGCTCTATGGAGAATATTTGGAAGCAGATAGTGAAGTTTCAGTAGTGAAATTGATTGCTTGTACATAGGACTTGTGCTGTGTTTGTAAAAAGTTATTTAAAAAACGATTTTGGGGTAAAAGAATGGCTTTTATATTTTTGAGAAGTAATTAATAGTGTTTGCCTCATTAAATAAATATATTTGAACCTTTTAGAATGATGTCACTTGCATTACCTCTGATTTGAAAGCAGATTGATATTCTTCTTTATTGGTTTGCGGCATGTTTTTGGGAAATGCTTGCTATGAACATTTGCAAGATAGGGGATTTCCCGTTTCGCTACCAGTTCGCGGCCGCGCTTCTACCGTGAAAAATCATTTTTTTTTTATTTTCCCCACGGGACCCTTTAATAACCCCAACAACATTCCTAGGGGGTCAAGAGAGGGATACCTTGCCCCCTTTCATTAAATTCCCCCTTCGTTTTCCACCTCTTCTTCTCTCTCGATCCTACCGAGAGACAAGATGGCGTCCGCTCCGGACTGTTTAGAATGTTGACAGACACCGGAGAGCCAATCAGCTTTCTGCGCGCAAAGTTGCGATAAGCGAAAAGTAAGCGGACCGGATCGCTGCCCAGAGCGCTGTTAGAGATATATATCTTGGTTTGAACGTTAATTTCTCAAAAACTACTGGAGCACATATATTGAGACCTAGCAAAGGCACATCGGGCTAACAGTCCCTACAATTTTGCCAAGTTTCGTGCAAATCCATTCAGCCGTTCGAGCTAAAAGTGAGTCCAACCGCCCTATGGAAAACTCAATGCAAAAAACGCGTTTTGGGACCCCCCTTTTTTCTCAGCCCCCCCTTGACGAAACCCCACCAAATTTTCAGGGGCCGCTCAGAAACAAAATGTGCCATTTTCCTGAAAATTTCAGCCGATTCCGTCCACAAACGCCAAAGTTATTAGACATAGAATTTTCAAAAGTCCCATAGGGAAAAAATTCTAACTATATATACCTACTGGCGATAGCCAGTAGGTAATATATATATATATATATATATATATATATATATATATATATATATATATATTTCCTACTGGCAGTCGCCAGTAGGTAGTTATAGTTAGGATTTTTTTTCAATGTTAAATCTCAAAATTCTATTTGACATAACTTTGGCGCCGGTTGACGAATCTGCCTCAAAATTTCCTCAAAATGGCCTCCCGGCGCCCCGGTCCTTCCCTGAAAGTTTGGGGGGGATTTGTCAAGCGGGGGCCGAGATAAAAGGGGGGTCCCAAAACGCGTTTTCCCCATGTTAATTTCCATAGGGCGGTCAACCTCACTTTTTGCCCGAACGGCTGAATGGATTTCCACCAAACTTGGCAAAATTGTAGGGACTGGTAGCCCAATGTGTCTTTGCTATGTCTCAAGATATGTGCTCCAGTGGATTTTGAGTAATTTAGGTTCAAACAATTATATATATCTATAGTGAAGTAGTGTGGCTCACTGGTTAGAGGCGGCAGACCCGAGAGCAGAGGACGGCCCGGGACCAGGGTTCGATTCCCGGCGCGGCAGGTTTCTGGACCAGGGTCAGCGGACTCGATAATTCTCTCACCTCGGTGCCCACTCTGATCAGCGATCACACTCGGCAACTCTGGGCATTAGCTTGCCTCATCTTCACTAACGGCCCCACCAGACCGCCGGGGATGCCTGGTCTCACCCTGGAGATACCCATTAAGGGACCATCTCTCAGGGAAGCCAGGAAGGGTTTCGCAGCGGTCGAAGCGCCTTGGGACCCTCCGGGTAAGTAGTGCGCTATATAAATGCCTATACATTACATTACATAGCAGCGCCCCGGTACGCGCACCAGGGAGCACACCGGGCGCGCCACGTGACTTGCGGACGGAAAGCTGATTGGCTCTCGGGTGTCTGTAAACATTCTAAACAGTCCGGAGCGGCCGCCATCTTGTGTCTCGGTAGGATCGAGACACAAGAGGTGGCCAAAACAAAGGGGAATTGACCATAAGGGGGCAGAGTAGACCCTCCCTGACCCCCTAGGTTTGATGTGGAGGCTTTAAAAGGGCCCCGCGGGGCAATAAAAAAAGTAAAAAATTTTTTCGATTTTTGCGGGTGGAAGCGCCCGGTATGCGCACCGGGGAGCGCACCGGGGAGCATACTATTGAAAAAAAGAATGACAGACTTTTAAAAATTGTATGTTTATTAATTGTTCTTTTTGTTGTTTTTTTATTTTATTTTTTATTTAAGTTCCAACATGTAGGTACTAATGCAGAGTCTAAAATTTAATATACACCGTCTCCTTTGTAGATATCTTGCATGTTGTTACAGACGTTATTGTGGTATATGGAATTCATACCATAGTCTGTCAGGAAAGCAGAAACAACATGGAGGCAGGAGATGATAAAGAGATGTTAAATACACATTGGAGATAATATAGTGGGACAAAGGAAGTAACTATGAGCAAACTTACTATGTAACACAAAAAAGTTGCATAGTATATTTTAAGTCTCACTTAATATTATATCTATTTTGGTACTATTTCCTAATTTACATATAAAAAAGAATAATGTCTCAAACAATTTTTAGTTTTTAAATAAAAATTTATTGTTGTGATTTTTCAAAATCTAAAAGAATTTGCAACATTAATTCATCAGGTATGTCCTCCTTTTCATTCCATGATTCAATTTCTTCTACACAATTAATTAAGTCTTGGTCCAGAGAGTGATCCATAAAGTCTATTTCATCTTTGTCTTCCTTAGGATTCTTTTCCATATTCATTTCAAATGAAATATTAATTTCATTTTGTTGTCCTTCCATTTTCTTGCTGTAAATTGCATAAAAAATAAATATATTAGTAGAGATAGGACACTGTTGAGTTTAAGTTCAGACAGGTACTTGTGAGTTTTTAACAGTGAAGTTATCTTTGGGCAGTGTATGGTTTCAGGCAGGAAGTAGAACTATTAAAAAGTGCCTGTGATGAAGCCTAAGTAAATTCATATTTATACCAGAGAAGCCTAACTCAATCCATAATTATAATAGACAAGCCTATCTCAATGTCTAACTCTTACAGAGGGACAGTATATATAACTATCTGAAAACGTTTTCCCAAATTAACTTAAAGTGCATAACATAGTTCTCCTTTCAAATTAACAACTTACCTTCTTCAAAGTAGTTGAAGTTTTCTGTCAAAATTTTTTCCAAATGTACCTTAGGTAGTGTTAGTCAAAACGGCTGTGTTTCCCTCTCATTTTTCATAAATATTCATGTACTTAACCAATCAAATTTCAGCACATAAAAGTACAAAATGTAAGTAACATTTTAATTGGTTGAAAATTCAAACAGTTTCATATGTGTTTTTGTCATGTAATTTACCTCAGGATATTTAGACAGGGCTACAGCCCAAATGGCTCAATGGAATACCACCAAATTTGTGTAAATGGTAGGGACTGCTATGTAGTAGGGCGTATTCTATATTTGGTGTAAGTGTCTCCAGTGGTTTTTCTGTATATTACTTTCCCACCTTTTTTTTGGGAGCGCTGACCGGTGCGCGCACCGGTACACGCACCAGCAGTGTCACGGGAGTCCTCCATTTTGTGTTTCGGTACAATCGAGAGACAAGATGGAGGACAAACAATGTTGGGAATGGGTAGAAGGGGGCACGGTAGACAGCCCCTGACCCCCTAGGTTTTCTGAGGGGGGCTTAGGAGGCTCATATAGGCCCCAAAAATAATTTTAAAAAAAATTTTTGCGGGGGGAGCGCCCGGTACGTGCACCGGGGAGCGTACCGGGGAGCGTACTTTGGTGAAAAATAGTGAAAAAAGTTTGAAAAAGAAAATCATTATGAGTGATCAGAGGTAGGGTGGCTCTGAAAAGAGCTTTTGGGTTCTGTGGCTGAGTTGAGTACCTACAAGTAGGTTCCAATGCACAGTCTTAAATTCAGGAGGAATATTCTATTCCCCTCATCTGAGAAGTGCACACCATCTCCTCTGTAGATGTCTTGCATGTTGTAACACAAGTTTTTGATGTATATTGAACCCATTCCATAGTCTCTCATGTAAGCAGAAACAGATTTATTCACATGTTTCCGTGCTTTCTCAAATTGTGGACAAAATTGGTTGGACCAGTTCCATTTCTGTCTTTGGCATATATTGGAATATACCAAGGCAGTTTGTGGAAAAAGTGTCATCAATTGATCAAAGGTGTCCTTTAAAAGCATTTCCAGACTAACCCCAGTCATAGTGCCCAAATCATTTCCACCACAGTGCACTATTAAGAGGTCAGGGTTTGGCAGATGCAAAAAGGTTTTCACCAATGGTATCAATTGGTGACACCTCAATCCTCTCTGGCCAATCCAGTTGATTTCCACATTTGATAATTCAAGGTTGTGATAATTTCTGCTTGCTCCATACCTTTGAGCCCAGTGGATGTAGCTATGTCCAATAATCCATACAGAATACATGATGTGAGAAGGTTCTGGTGCAGTCAGATGAAGTGTGGGAATGAAATGGCAGTTGGAACAGTAGGAGTTTACAAAAAAAAATTGTGGAGTTTCCCTGCTGTTGAATCACAAGCAATGATTGGTGGATTCAGATAGTAGAAAACTGAAAGTTAGGGTGCATGGTTGTGTTGTCTGAAAGAAGCAATTTGAATGGTTAAGAAAACGTCACTAAAAGCAATAATGCACTGGATAAGCTGGTGTTTTGAGAGGTCAAACATCCTTGCTGACTTAATTTGCAACATTGTAGAATAAACTTTTGAACCTGAGAGTTCTGGTATGAGGGAGTTGCTATGGTAACAGATAGAAAGGTCTGAGAGGGGGAAGGGTGTTGGTTTGAAAATAGTGAGGGAAGACTTTTGATTGGTTGAAATAAGGCATATGTGTGTAGAATTAGAGATTTTCTCTGCCAGTCTTGGTTTCAGTGTATTGAGTGCAAACCTTTTACTCTGCTAAAGAAAAATTGGTGTGTGTGTCTGACACTGTTCTCAATCTCCCAAAGCATTTGTAAAGGTAAGTAATGATTCATTTAATTTAAATAGAGACTTGTTTGCTCTATGGAGAATATTTGGAAGCAGATAGTGAAGTTTCAGTAGTGAAATTGATTGCTTGTACATAGGACTTGTGCTGTGTTTGTAAAAAGTTATTTAAAAAACGATTTTGGGGTAAAAGAATGGCTTTTATATTTTTGAGAAGTAATTAATAGTGTTTGCCTCATTAAATAAATATATTTGAACCTTTTAGAATGATGTCACTTGCATTACCTCTGATTTGAAAGCAGATTGATATTCTTTTTTATTGGTTTGCGGCATGTTTTTGGGAAATGCTTGCTATGAACATTTGCAAGATAGGGGATTTGTATTTTGGAAAACAGTGATGTTTCAGTAGTGAAATTGAATGCTTGTACATAGGTCCTGTGTTGTGTTTCTAAAATGTTATTGAAAAAACGATTTTGGGGGCAAATCAATGGTATTTACATTTGGGCTTCATTTATGATTGCTTTGTGCTGCCAGTGCATCACTTTAAACATGGGAAAAAAGTAACGCTCTGGTGGCACAAGGCCTTCATAAATAAGGCCCTGAGTTTCTTTGCTGTTGGTTTGTGTCTTGCTTTTTGATAATGCTTGCTATGAACATTTGCAAGATAAAAGATTTGTACTTTGGGAAACAGTGAGGTTTCAAAAGTGAAATTGAGTGCTTGTACATAGGTTCTGCGCTGTATTTCATAAATGTTATTCAAAAAACAATTTTGGGGGAAATCAATGGTATTTACATTTGGCTCTTATTTATGATTGTCTTGTGGCACCAGTATGTCACTTTTAACATGGGAAGAAAGTGATGCACTGGTGGCGCAAGGCCTTCATAAATAAGGGCCTGAGTTTTTTTGTTGTTGGTTTGTGTCTTGCTTTTTGATAATGCTTGATATCAACATTTGCAAGATAGAGGATTCGTATTTTGTGAAACAGTCAGGGTTCAATAGTGAAATTGAGTGCTTGTACATAGGATCTTCGCTGTGTTTCTAAAATGTTATTCAAAAAACGATTTGGGGGGAAATCAATGGTATTTTCATTTGGCCCTTATTTATGATTGCCTTGTCCTGCTGGTGCATCACTATAAACATGGTAAAAAATGGACGCTCTGGTGGCGCAAGGCCTTCATAAATAAGGCCTTGAGTTTGTTTGCTGTTGGTTTGTTTTTTGCTTTTTGATAATGCTTGCTATGAATATTTGCAAGATAGAGGATTTGTATTTTGGGAAACAGTGAGGTTTTAAAAGTGATATTGAGTGGTTGTACATAGGATCTGCTCTGTGTTTTTAAATGTTTTTCAAAAAACGATTTTGGGGGCAAATCAATGGTATTTATATTTGGTCCTTATTTAAGATTGCCTTGTGGCACTGGTGCGTCTTTTTTAACATGGAACGCACTGGTGGCACAAGGCCTTCATAAATAAGGCCCTGAGTTTGTTTGCTGTTGGTTTGGTTTTTGCTTTTTGATAATGCTTGCTATGAACATTTGCAAGATAGAGGATTTGTATTTTGGGAAACAGTGAGGTTTCAAAAGTGATATTGAGTGGTTGTACATAGGATCTGCGCTGTGTTTTTTAAATGTTATTCAAAAAACGATTTTGGGGGCAAATCAATGGTATTTACATTTGGTCCTTATTTATGATTGCCTTGTGGCACCGGTGCGTCTTTTTTAACATGGAACGCACTGGTGGCACAAGGCCTTCATAAATAAGGCCCTGAGTTTTTTTGTTGTTGGTTTGTGTCTTGCTTTTTGATAATGCTTGATATCAACATTTGCAAGATAGAGGATTCGTATTTTGTGAAATAGTGAGGGTTCAGTAGTGAAATTGAGTGCTTGTACATAGGATCTTCGCTGTGTTTCTAAAATGGTATTCAAAAAACGATTTTGGGGGCAAATCAATGGTATTTTCATTTGGCCCTTATTTATGATTGCCTTGTGCTGCTGGTGCTTCACTTTAAACATGGGAAATAAGTGACGCTTTGGTGGTGCAAGGCTTTCATAAATAAGGCCCTGAGTTTGTTTGCTGTTGGTTTGTTTTTTGCTTTTTGATAATGCTTGCTATGAACATTTGCAAAATAGAGGATTTGTATTTTGGGAAACAGTGAGGTTTCAAAAGTGATATTGAGTGGTTGTACATAGGATCTGCGCTGTGTATTTTAAATGTTATTCAAAAAATGATTTTGGGGGCAAATCAATGGTATTTACATTTGGCCCTTATTTATGATTGCCTTGTGGCACCGGTGCGTCTCTTTTAACATGGGAAGAAAGTGATGCACTGGTGGCGCAAGGCCTTTATAAATAAGGCCCTGAGTTTTTTTGTTGTTGGTTTGTGTCTTGCTTTTTGATAATGCTTAATATCAACATTTGCAAGATAGAGGATTTGTATTTTGTGAAATAGTGAGGGTTCAGTAGTGAAATTGAGTGCTTGTAAATAGGATCTTCACTGTGCTTCTAAAATGTTATTCAAAAAACGATTTTGGGGGCAAATCAATGGTATTTTCATATGGCCCTTATTTATGATTGCCTTGTGCTGCCGGTGCATCACTTTAAACATGGGAAATAAGTGACGCTCTGGTGGCGCAAGGCCTTCATAAATAAGGCCCTGAGTTTGTTTGCTGTTGGTTTGTTTTTTGCTGTTTGATAAGGCTTGCTATGAACATTTGCAAAATAGAGGATTTGTATTTTGGGAAACAGTGAGGTTTCAAAAGTGATATTGAGTGGTTGTACATAGGTTCTGCGCAGTGTTTCTTAAATGTGATTCAAAAAACGATTTTGTGGGCAAATCAATGGTATTTACATTTAACCCTTATTTATGATTGCCTTGTGGTGCCGGTACGTCACTTTTAACATGGGAAGAAAGTGACGCACTGGTGGGGCAAGGCCTTCATAAATAAGGCCCTGAGTTTTTTTGTTGTTGGTTTGTGTCTTGCTTTTTGATAATGCTTGATATCAACATTTGCAAGATAGAGGATTCGTATTTTGTGAAATAGTGAGGGTTCAGTAGTGAAATTGAGTGCTTGTACATAGGATCTTCGTTGTGTTTCTAAAATGGTATTCAAAAAACGATTTTGGGGGCAAATCAATGGTATTTTCATTTGGCCTTTATTTATGATTGCCTTGTGCTGCCGGTGCATCACTTTAAACTTGGAAAATAAGTGACGCTCTGGTGGCGCAAGGCCTTCATAAATAAGGCCTTGAGTTTGTTTGCTGTTGGTTTGGTTTTTGCTTTTTGATAATGCTTGCTATGAACATTTGCAAGATAGAGGATTTGTATTTTGGGAAACAGTGAGGTTTCAAAAGTGATATTGAGTGGTTGTATATAGGTTCTGCGCAGTGTTTCCTAAATGTTATTCAAAAAACGATTTTGGTGGCAAATCAATGGTATTTACATTTGGCCCTTATTTATGATTGCCTTGTGGCAGCGGTGCGTCTCTTTTAACATGGGACGCACTGGTGGGGCAAGGCCTTCATAAATAAGGCCCTGAGTTGCTGTGGTATAAACTTTAATATGTTGCAAAATAGTGTTTATATCGTTTGCTTTTTGTCATTACTTTGTTGTTTGCTAATAGTGGTCTTTAATGTGTTATTTTTTTCAGAACCACAGATTGAAATCAACATTTTAAAAGCAAGCAAAAATGCCATCAAGGCAAAGGAGTAGAAAAAATACCATACGTAAAAGAACAAAATCATCAAAGGAATTAAAGGAATCCTTTACAACAAGTACTTCAAAAAACACCAGAAAAGCTCCTGGTAAGACAATTAAGTCTTTTCTTTGCAATTTATGTAGTTCTAAAAGAAATGTTAACGGTAAAGTGAAGATCCAGAAGCAGAGAGCAAATCTAAAAAGGAAGGAGAGGCCCTCAAAAAATGTCTCTATTGGAGCAGGAGAGAAGAGTATGGATAGCAATAGAAGGTTAAATCAATTTAGGGACATTCGTAGACGAATGTTTCGCAATAGGGTAGTTTTAAATTTGCTAAAAAATGAAAAGAAAGGTAAACAGAGAGCTGCTTTTTACAAGAAAAAGAAAAGTGTAGAGAAGATTGTTGATCAGGCTTTTGAAGTTAAGTAAAAATTATTTCTTTTAGTAATCAATAGAATTAGGATACTTAATAAGGCAATTGATGTTTTCAAATCGAACAGTAGATGGAAAATAATTATTAATCGGACTAATTTTTGTGAAGTATTTTCTGGAGAATGGATGCATAGTTCAAGTTCTGAGCCATTTTTTAATGAGGAGAGTTACTTTCAGGAAAATGATTTGGTGCATGCAGTTGACACCAGTGGTCGAGCATATGAGGTGAAAGATGGTTGTGTAATGGAAAAAGAGAAAATTATGTCTAGAGATGCAGAAGAGGTGTTAAGTGATGAAGTTTTAGGGAGACGTACTAAGGGTCCAGTGTACACATGGAAGTGCAGTAGTATTTGTAGTGTGCGATAGGATTCAATCGATTTGCTTCGAAATTTCTTACGTACATATAGTAAGAAAAGTCTAAAACAAAAAATGAAGATCTTGCAAGAGTTAGATCCTTGCAGAGTGAGAGAAAACACAGGTTTGCATGGGCATTCACTGGCTTGTCTTTCTAGAAAAGTATGTCAGAGTGTTTTTCATCTTTTTAGGATGTTAGCAGTGCATCATATTAAGGTGAGGAAATTAGTGAGAAATTAGTGAAATTAGTGAGGCCCCTTGCGCCATCGGAACTTCACTTTTCATGAAGTTCCGTGGCGCAGAAGCCTGCGTGGTATTTATCAGGCAGCAGTACGCCAGTTTTTGTGGCGTACTGCTGCCTGATAAATATCAGTCCCTTTAACGCAGTGTTCTGCGTTAAAGGGGCGTGCAATGGGTGTTTCTGGGGGCGTTCCCAGCAACATCCATGGCCTTTTGACACTGCCCCAGATTTACGAGAAATCGTAACTCTGAAGCAGTGCCAAAAGCTTACGCCTCCCCAGGGGAGGCGTAAGGGAGGCGCAACAGGAAGAAATGTCTTTATTTCTCCTCGTATTTCCTTTTTCTATGTGTGCTGCATTCTACAGCACACGTAGAAAGAGGAAAAGCCTCTTGTGATTATTTTTGTACAGAAAGGTTTCCCTTCCTGTACAAAAATAATCTTCCCCGCAACGCAGGCACCCTTGCACCATTGTGCAAGGGTGCCTGCGCCGGCGCATGCAGCCCATTGTGCGCCGGCACAGGGAAAAAGGACAGGAATGCGCCGTATCTTATAGATACGGTGCATTTCTGCCCTTTTCTTTTGCTGTAGAGAAGCGCAGCAGGAAGGCCTGCTGCGCTTCCCTATGGCAAAAAGTCATAAAAGAGGTCCAGTGATTGTTCAGTTGGCCAAATTGACAACGTTGATGTGTCTAGAAGTGAAAAAATATATGAACATTATACTTGTCATCCTTTGCATTCCAAAGAAGTAATGGGGAATGCAATTGACTTGTTTCAAATGAAAGCAGCAAAAGGAAGTCCTATTAGTGTATGGGAAGAAAGTTTGGAAGCTCGTTGTTTTCCACAGTTATTTCCAACAGGTCGAGGTGGACGATATGACGATCGACCAGTTCAAATTCCTGCAGTTAATACCAGACTTTAAGATTATATGCTGAAGATCCAAGGTTTCGTCAATGCATTCCGTATTTGTTTCATCTACTGTATGAAAGTGATTTGTCTGGGCTTTCTTATGCAGTTAATCATATATTGAAAAGTGGAGCTCATCTGCAAAATGTTTCAGCAAGGGACTTTATGGAGAAAGTCAATCTGCAAGACAGTATTTTGGAATCTCAGCTAATCAATCTCATGGCATGTCAGCGTGGAACAAACGAGTATTGGTTTCGTCGTCATGGGGAATTGAAATGTATGCTAAGAAACTTAGGAACTACTACATGGTTCCTCACTCTTAGCTGTGCTGAGTATGCATGGGACGACTTACTTCAATTTCTACGAGAGGCAAATGGAAACATACAAAATATAGAATTGAAAACACCTGGAGAACTGTGTTCTTTGGATCCAGTGAATGTTTGCAGATATTTTAATTATAGATTTGAAGCTATGATGTCTTTTATTACCAACAAAATAAATCCTCCCCTTGGAGGGTTTTTGAATTTCTTTTGGAGGAAGGAATATCAAGCGAGAGGTGCTCCTCATGTACATATGTTGTTTTAGATTAAAGATGCACCCAAATTTGGATCAGATTCGGATGAAACAGTGATGATTTTCCTTTGAAGAGTATTCAACATGTGCTGTTCCGAAAAACAGTTTAAGGCAACAAGTTTTACGTTTTCAATCTCATCGTTGTGGAAAGTACTGTCGTCGAAAATTCAAAAACAAGGAAAAGTAATACACGAAATGTCGTTTTGCGTTTCCACGACCAGTGATTTCTAAGGGAAGAGTAAATAACTTGATGTCATCTCTATGACATACTGTGACGAGGAAATCACCCAAAAATACATATAATTTAAAAAGAAAGGAAGAGTCTAAGTACATCAACGACTACAACCTAGTGATTTTGTCCATGTGGAATGCTAACATGGATATTCAGTTTGTTGCTGACAACTCTATTGCTGTGGCTCGATATGTGACATCTTACATCACAAAAAAAGAAAAGACAGAACTGAAGGAAATGTGGGAGGAAATTTCACATGAAAAGAGTCTAAGCAAGAAATTATACAGTTTCAGTCTAAAGATGTTGTTGCATCGAGAAATTGGAGCATATGAATGTTCTGTTCGGTTATCATCAGCAAGTCTCTATGCCAAATCAAGAAAAATCATTTGGGTGAGTCTAGGTCTTGCTGCAACACGAAACCGAGTTTTGAAATCTGTACAAGAAATTGAATATTTGGCGGAGAAAGAACCAAACAGTACAGGTATTTTGAAGACAAATATGTTCGATACATACTATCCAAATAGAAGTACTCACCTTGAGAACACTTGTTTGTATGAAGTTCTGCCAAACTACAGGTATAAGAGGAACATCACAGAAGATATCAATAATGGAAAATATGCTGTCATTGGGTATGAAGGATGTCTAGTGAAGCAGAGAAAAGGCCATTTGATTAATCATCGAAAATTGAGTTGCGAAGCTCCAGACAAAAGAGAAATTTACTATTTAGCTCTTTTGCAACTCTTTAAGCCATGGCGTACAGAAGAGGAACTACTTGGAGATTTTCTCTGTTATGAAGACTCTTTTAATGCAACTAAGGATACCATCGAATGTCCTGTTTTTCCTAATTATTTGCAAATGTTGAACGAAGAAATAGAGCAAGAAACCACAATTGCTGAAGAGATTGCTAGAGACAGTTCTCAAGACAGTCAGAGTTCTACTTCATTGAGTCAGGATCCACTAGGAGGACCAATTATCCAAAATGAAGCTGCAACTGCCATGGATGAGGTGGAAAGAGCTATGGAACAAGCTCAAGAGGATATAATTAACTTAGAATGTTTGGTAAAGCAACTAAACGTTGAGCAGAAAAAGATATATGACGAAGTTACAGAACAGATTGAACATGGATTCAGACATGAGAAAAAAGTGTGCTCATGTACATCATTTAAGCCTGTTCGACTGTACGTAAGTGGAGAAGCGGGAACAGGAAAAAGTTTTCTGATTAAAGCCATTGCAACTTATTTGCAGAAAAGGACTGAATCACCGCTGTCTTGTGTTGTAACCGCTCCAACTGGACTGGCATATTTACAACAAGGGGTGGTGAGGGACAGAGTCTCTGAATTAAGCAGAAAGCTCTCACCCAGTCAAGAGATCAGGGCTAGATCCAACACCGTTTTTTAGCTCACTGCACCATCCCAGTTTCAGAACCTGGCTGTATGCAAATTAGTCTGTTCCTGTCCCAGTGCATGATGGGAACAGGGCAAACCAAACTACAAAAGCCAATTCTTACACTGGGAAGGAAACAAGCTCCCGGGGACCGGTTTCTGGCATTACAGCCGTCTTCGGCCCGGTTTGCTTGAATCCTGATGGTGCAATGAGCAAGGGTCTCACATCTGAGAATACCCTTCCACGCTTAGGGTGGACAAAAATATTTACAACAAGGGGTGGTGAGGGACAGAGTCTCTGAATTAAGCAGAAAGCTCTCACCCAGTCAAGAGATCAGGGCTAGATCCAACACCGTTTTTTAGCTCACTGCACCATCCCAGTTTCAGAACCTGGCTGTATGCAAATTAGTCTGTTCCTGTCCCAGTGCATGATGGGAACAGGGCAAACCAAACTACAAAAGCCAATTCTTACACTGGGAAGGAAACAAGCTCCCGGGGACCGGTTTCTGGCATTACAGCCGTCTTCGGCCCGGTTTGCTTGAATCCTGATGGTGCAATGAGCAAGGGTCTCACATCTGAGAATACCCTTCCACGCTTAGGGTGGACAAAAATATTTACAACAAGGGGTGGTGAGGGACAGAGTCTCTGAATTAAGCAGAAAGCTCTCACCCAGTCAAGAGATCAGGGCTAGATCCAACACCGTTTTTTAGCTCACTGCACCATCCCAGTTTCAGAACCTGGCTGTATGCAAATTAGTCTGTTCCTGTCCCAGTGCATGATGGGAACAGGGCAAACCAAACTACAAAAGCCAATTCTTACACTGGGAAGGAAACAAGCTCCCGGGGACCGGTTTCTGGCATTACAGCCGTCTTCGGCCCGGTTTGCTTGAATCCTGATGGTGCAATGAGCAAGGGTCTCACATCTGAGAATACCCTTCCACGCTTAGGGTGGACAAAAATATTTACAACAAGGGGTGGTGAGGGACAGAGTCTCTGAATTAAGCAGAAAGCTCTCACCCAGTCAAGAGATCAGGGCTAGATCCAACACCGTTTTTTAGCTCACTGCACCATCCCAGTTTCAGAACCTGGCTGTATGCAAATTAGTCTGTTCCTGTCCCAGTGCATGATGGGAACAGGGCAAACCAAACTACAAAAGCCAATTCTTACACTGGGAAGGAAACAAGCTCCCGGGGACCGGTTTCTGGCATTACAGCCGTCTTCGGCCCGGTTTGCTTGAATCCTGATGGTGCAATGAGCAAGGGTCTCACATCTGAGAATACCCTTCCACGCTTAGGGTGGACAAAAATATTTACAACAAGGGGTGGTGAGGGACAGAGTCTCTGAATTAAGCAGAAAGCTCTCACCCAGTCAAGAGATCAGGGCTAGATCCAACACCGTTTTTTAGCTCACTGCACCATCCCAGTTTCAGAACCTGGCTGCATGCAAATTAGTCTGTTCCTGTCCCAGTGCATGATGGGAACAGGGCAAACCAAACTACAAAAGCCAATTCTTACACTGGGAAGGAAACAAGCTCCCGGGGACCGGTTTCTGGCATTACAGCCGTCTTCGGCCCGGTTTGCTTGAATCCTGATGGTGCAATGAGCAAGGGTCTCACATCTGAGAATACCCTTCCACGCTTAGGGTGGACAAAAATATTTACAACAAGGGGTGGTGAGGGACAGAGTCTCTGAATTAAGCAGAAAGCTCTCACCCAGTCAAGAGATCAGGGCTAGATCCAACACCGTTTTTTAGCTCACTGCACCATCCCAGTTTCAGAACCTGGCTGTATGCAAATTAGTCTGTTCCTGTCCCAGTGCATGATGGGAACAGGGCAAACCAAACTACAAAAGCCAATTCTTACACTGGGAAGGAAACAAGCTCCCGGGGACCGGTTTCTGGCATTACAGCCGTCTTCGGCCCGGTTTGCTTGAATCCTGATGGTGCAATGAGCAAGGGTCTCACATCTGAGAATACCCTTCCACGCTTAGGGTGGACAAAAATATTTACAACAAGGGGTGGTGAGGGACAGAGTCTCTGAATTAAGCAGAAAGCTCTCACCCAGTCAAGAGATCAGGGCTAGATCCAACACCGTTTTTTAGCTCACTGCACCATCCCAGTTTCAGAACCTGGCTGTATGCAAATTAGTCTGTTCCTGTCCCAGTGCATGATGGGAACAGGGCAAACCAAACTACAAAAGCCAATTCCTACACTGGGAAGGAAACAAGCTCCCGGGGACCGGTTTCTGGCATTACAGCCGTCTTCGGCCCGGTTTGCTTGAATCCTGATGGTGCAATGAGCAAGGGTCTCACATCTGAGAATACCCTTCCACGCTTAGGGTGGACAAAAATATTTACAACAAGGGGTGGTGAGGGACAGAGTCTCTGAATTAAGCAGAAAGCTCTCACCCAGTCAAGAGATCAGGGCTAGATCCAACACCGTTTTTTAGCTCACTGCACCATCCCAGTTTCAGAACCTGGCTGTATGCACATTAGTCTGTTCCTGTCCCAGTGCATGATGGGAACAGGGCAAACCAAACTACAAAAGCCAATTCTTACACTGGGAAGGAAACAAGCTCCCGGGGATCGGTTTCTGGCATTACAGCCGTCTTCGGCCCGGTTTGCTTGAATCCTGATGGTGCAATGAGCAAGGGTCTCACATCTGAGAATACCCTTCCACGCTTAGGGTGGACAAAAATATTTACAACAAGGGGTGGTGAGGGACAGAGTCTCTGAATTAAGCAGAAAGCTCTCACCCAGTCAAGAGATCAGGGCTAGATCCAACACCGTTTTTTAGCTCACTGCACCATCCCAGTTTCAGAACCTGGCTGTATGCAAATTAGTCTGTTCCTGTCCCAGTGCATGATGGGAACAGGGCAAACCAAACTACAAAAGCCAATTCTTACACTGGGAAGGAAACAAGCTCCCGGGGACCGGTTTCTGGCATTACAGCCGTCTTCGGCCCGGTTTGCTTGAATCCTGATGGTGCAATGAGCAAGGGTCTCACATCTGAGAATACCCTTCCACGCTTAGGGTGGACAAAAATATTTACAACAAGGGGTGGTGAGGGACAGAGTCTCTGAATTAAGCTGAAAGCTCTCACCCAGTCAAGAGATCAGGGCTAGATCCAACACCGTTTTTTAGCTCACTGCACCATCCCAGTTTCAGAACCTGGCTGTATGCAAATTAGTCTGTTCCTGTCCCAGTGCATGATGGGAACAGGGCAAACCAAACTACAAAAGCCAATTCTTACACTGGGAAGGAAACAAGCTCCCGGGGACCGGTTTCTGGCATTACAGCCGTCTTCGGCCCGGTTTGCTTGAATCCTGATGGTGCAATGGCAGCACATAACATTAAAGGGATTACTCTACATCGTTTACTCATGCTGCCAGTTGAGCATGATAATAAATTGCATTACAACAAGCTATCTGGAGATGCGTGTTCTGAAGTTTCCAGAGTCTTGAAGAAAATGAAACTTCTTATCATTGATAAAGTAAGCATGGTCTCAAATCTAATGCTTGCTTTTGTGCATTTAAGAATGCAAGAAATTCTTAGAACAGAGTATGATGTGTTATTTGGAGGAAAACACATTATTGTTTTTGGAGATCTACTGCAGTTGACTCCAGTAAAAGGACAACCAGTGTTTAAAATACTTACGCATGAAGATACCAGGAAGTCCCTTGGAAGCATTGGAAACGTTAATATATGGTTAAATTTTATATTCTGATTCCGTCTCTGAGCAGGGCTCTATTTCAGCTGCCCTAATTAACTCCCGCTCTTTGAGCAAACATGCCTCTGATATTTACTCCCTGCTAGAAGATGGTACACTAGATTTGTTATTCATCACTGAAACGTGGCTGAATGACTCTTGTGCTCCTGATATTGAACTGGCAATCCCTAGAGGGTTCAAAATTCGACGGAAGGACAGGATGGTTGGTAGGGGCGGTGGGTTAGCGATTATTTTCAGAGATTGCTGGGCTCTTAAGGTGGAGGACTCAGATGATTTAGCAGAAGGTGAGATTATGAATTTTTCCCTATGTTTATCCCCTCATTTCACACTGGCTGGTTCCCTTATCTACCGGCCCCCTGTTCCCTCCGGTCCCTTTCTTAAAGCTCTATTAGAGACTCTTGTCCCCCGCGCCCTGAGGTTCTCACGCTTTTTAATGCTCGGTGATTTTAATATTCATGTCGACGCTCCGGATCGACGAGAAAGTAAGTTGCTATATGACGCCTTCGATTTGGCCTCCCTTACTCAATGGGTGTCCTCCCCTACCCATTCAGGGGGCCACATCTTAGACGTTGTATGCTCTAACTTTCCACTGATGGTTGAGGCCCCCCAAATTGTTACTTGGACTGACCATCAGCTTATTAGATTCTCATGGGCTGCTTTGAGAGATCTTCCCAGGTCTGCAAAAACAATGGGCCCCCCAAAAATCAACGTGGGTAATCTTATGACCTATCTTGATTTAAATAGGCCCATCTTAGGGGCAGATTTGGATTCTGCGTTGCAGACTTATGATAGTTGGATGAAAGCGGCGGTGTCCTCCTCTTCGAAGAGAGCGGATTCTGGCAGAAATAGGATGACCCCCTCACAACCCTGGTACTCGCCTCATCTCCGTACTCTCAAATTAGCCTGCAAGAAACTGGAGCGAGTATGGAGGATAGCTTACTGCCCTCAGGCTAAAGCATTGTATCGCTCAGCTCAGCGAGAATACTATGTTAGCATTAAACATGCAAAAACTGAGTATTTCTCAAGAAGAATTGAGAGAGCTAACAACAATAGTCGCGAAATTTTTTGATAGTTAAGAGCTTCTCTCTCCCTGCGCTGAGCAGATATCCATTAGCCCTTCTACCGAATGGTGTGAAAATCTCTCCTCCTTCTTCCTAACAAAAATTGCTAATATCCAATACAGTCTGAGAATAATTGGAGGAGGAAATGAGAAGATAGCCAACGATGAAACTAAGATTCCTCCCATCGTCACCATGGAGAGATTTATCCCCCCTTCGATTGCAGATACCTTGGTAGCAATTAAATCACTAAAATCTGGTGCCCCTGGGGATATCTGCCCGGCCCGGGTGTTGGCCGAAGCAGCTGAAATAGTGGCCCCTGAGGTCTCTCAAATAATAGGACTTTCATTTAGTACTGCAATAGTCCCCAAAGAATGGAAACAGGCCAAGCTTTTGCCACTGCTAAAGAAAACAGGAGCGGACCCAGCGGTGCCGAGTAATTATAGACCTATTTCTCTTCTGCCAGCTATGGCAAAAATTGGTGAGAAACTTGCATTTTCCCAGCTCAATGCCTTTGTGGAATCCTCAGGGGCGTTACATCCAGCCCAGTCTGGCTTCCGTGCAGCCTATAGCACGGAGACAGCGCTTGTAGAGGTTACAGAGGCGATCAGGGAGTGCTTAGACAGTGGCGGCAGAGCGGCTCTGATTTTATTAGACCTCTCTGCCGCGTTCGACACTGTTCCGCACTCACTACTCCTGGCGCGTCTGGCCAACATCGGCATATTGGGCTCAACATTGGATTGGGTGAAATCTTTCTTATCAGACAGGTCTCAGCAGGTCTGGATTCCACCCTACTCATCCTCGACCAAACCCCTCACTACAGGAGTACCCCAGGGCTCTATATTGAGCCCCCTCCTTTTTAATGTATATCTCACCCCTCTTATTGTGTTAGCTGAACAAATGGGAGCAAAAATAATAGCGTATGCAGATGACACGCAACTTTTGTTTACGTGGCCGGATGCGAATACGAATACTGAGGTCGTTCGTTCATGTCTTTCTGCTGTGTTTAACTGGTTGGCAGCAGCACAGCTGAAGTGCAACGAAGATAAAACTGAAATCTTGCTGTATGGTCAGTTTCCATCTAATTTCAGAGAAATTTTGTGGCCTTCTGATTTTCCCCAACCAAACTCCGCTAATATTCCTGCTAAGAACTTGGGAGTCTGGTTTGGAGAAGATCTGCGATTTGAAGCACACATAAAGAGACTTGCTGGGGTGTGCTTCGGTTCCTTAAAAGCCATGAGAAAGATCTTTCCCTATCTACCATCTTCAGCTAGAGAGTCAGTTGCAAGGGCCCTTATTCTATCTCGGCTCGATTATGCCAACTCTCTGCTGTGTGGCGCTCCGGCTTTTTTAATTGCAAGGCTTCAGATTATCCAGAATGCGACTGCTCGCTTGCTGTGCAATGTGCCGTGTAGAGAAAGTGTTCGGATTCACATGAAGGAACTACACTGGCTGCCAGTAGCACAGAGGATAACTTTTAAAATTCTTACCATAGCTTTTAAAGCAGTTCATGATCTTGGCCCTTCCTATCTGAGGAAAAGATTTAACCGTTATGTCCCTACTCTGGCATTACGCTCAGCTGACTGCAACTTTTTAAGAGTGCCCCGATTTCAGCGAGTACGTTTGGGAGGCCAGTCGCTTGCTGTCACCGCGGCGAGGACTTGGAATACTCTCCCCCACTCCCTGAGATTAATTGAAAATTTTGTATCATTTAAAAAGGCACTTAAAACATATCTCTTCAGAACTGCTTATTAGCTTATATAAAATACTGGAAATAAAAAAAAAACAAACATGAACTTCATCCTTCTTTCTTTTTGGTCACCTGCTTGTTTTTCTCTTTACGCGCCAGGACACTCTGGTAGTATCTGAGCGCGCTATAAAACAGCTAAAATAAATAAAATAAATAAATAAATATGCTGAACTGCTTCAAAATATGCGACAGGCAAAGGATGAAGATTATAAAAATATTCTACAAGATGTAAGAATCGGAAAAGTAAGTGAGCTTGGAAAAGAAGCTTTACATGCTTGATTAATTTCACATTTGTATCCAAATGAAAACATTCTTCCAGAGAATATTTTTAAAGAAATTACTGAGAAGAAATCTGGGATATGTTTGATGCCAACTCTGCAAGAATGTTCCATCTTCAACAACAAAATGTTAAAGTTAGAAAATGAAGAGATTGTGAAACTGGAAGCAATAGATAAAATAGAGCATATGGGTGCAACAATTGTTTTGTCAGAAAATTTGAAAACAAAATTGGATTAGAGAAAAGTATTTCTAAAACAGCTGGTTTTGAAAAGACTCTGAATGTGTGTTTAAATTGTTGTATCATTTTGAGAAGGAATTTAAATGTTGAAAGAGGTCTGGTAAATGGAGCAATGGGTTATGTTGTTGATTTTGTGAATTATAGAAATAGAGATGGAATTGAATTTCTAAAAATAAAATTTGATGGCATTGAGCAAGTACAACAAATCAGTCATTGTTCTGCTAGATTTTTGCTTGTAAAAGACTTACATGTTCGCCGAAAACAGTTTCCTGTTTGTTTGGCATATGCGGTGACAATTCATAAATCTCAAGGTTTAAGTGTAGATAGTGCTTTGGTGAACATTGGAAGATCTGTGTTTAAAGAGGGTATGGTATATGTGGCATTATCACGAGTCAGAACTTTATCAGGATTGTACTTGATTGAGTGTGATGAGACAAAGATTTGTGCAGATCTAGATTGTGTTAAAGAATACAATAGGTTAAGAAGAGAGTATGCTCCACATTTGCCTCAATATCCTCTGTTTGAAAAACGTGTGGTAGGCCGAAAAAGAAGAAATGAGGATAATTGCAGTGAGGTAGTAACAAAAAGACAAAAAGTAGATGAAACTGTTATTCAAAACAGAAAGAAAAAGGATTCTGATGAAAATGTTGTTGGATTTCAGTTTGAAAACAGTTCTGGTGTCAACTGCTATGCTAATGTAGTGGTTAATGTTGTTTTTTTTCTTCAAACTTTACAAGAACAGATCGGGATCAAAGATTGTGTAGTTTATTGAATTCTGTGTTTGAGAAATGTGGCAGTGATAGAGCAAAAATAGAAAGTGTAACAGAAATTCAAAATATTTTAGATATGTGTTCTGGTCAAGATACATTTCCACAGAACATTCAGCAGGATTGTCAAGAATTTTTAATGTATATCTTTGGTGTTTTGGAAGATGAAGGTGTAGATGTAGATAATCGTTTTAGCCTTTCTTATCAATGGCAGCATGACTGCCACAACTGTAGTTCATCAAGTACGACTAGAATAGACACTGAAAGATGTATATACTTGACTTTACCAGACTGTAAATCAGTGTCATTTAAAAATCCAAATAAAGCAGCAGATCATAATATGGTGTGTACCCAATGTAAGTGTCCAATGCTATCCACATTATTTATACAAAGTTATGGTCAGTATATCATTTTAGTTTTCCAACGATGTAGACCAGATGGAACTAAATTGACAACTTCTATCAAAAATCTTGTGGCTTCTCAGTTATCAATTTCAGGAAGAACCTTTACAACTGTAGCTATTATTTATCATGATGGTTCTTCGACAACATCTGGACATTATACATGCTATTTAAAATGTCAAAAATGTTGGAGTTACTGCAATGATTCTCATTTGACTTATAAACAATGTTTGCCTTATGACTTTAAAAATTCTTACCTAGTGTTTTTAAAACCAAAGTTTTAGTAAAGGTAATTGGCCTTTGAAGACGGGAATAGTTAATAAAAGTTAGTTAGTTACTTAGTCTAATGTTTAAAATTATTTATCTCATATAGGTACTGTAAGTGGATCTCATAGTAAAAAATACTCATATATCTGACACGATTTGGCCGTAAGGAAAGTGTAAGGTAGGATGTTCTTAGATCTTTTTTCATAGGAAGTCGATGAAATGGAAGTTATAGAGAACAGTAGACTTTTTTTCCACCAAAAGGACCTTCACTATCTTCTATTTGGCCTCAAGGAAAAGTAAGTGTTAGACTTGGCTGTCTCTAGTTGGCAGCAGTATACACTTCTGACAAATAGGGACTGACCTCCTCTAGTCAGGGCAAGGGGATCACACACTTAGATAACCCCTGCTCACCCCCTTGGTAGCTTGGCAAAGCAGACAGCCTTATCTCAGAGGCAGTGCGTTAAGCATTTATGAACACATACAGTAATAAAGTGAATACACTACAAATGGACACGACACAGTAGTATTATAAAAATAAGGATTTTTATATAAGGCTTAGCACAAGACCAAATAATGACAAAAATATACCACAATCTTAATAAATTGCCTTGGAAGGCAAAATAATAGTTCAAGTGTAGTTTCTTTTTAGCACAAAGTCTTTAGTATCAAAAGCAACTCTTCTTCTTTAAAAAACAGTTCTTGGCAACAATGTAACCCACACCGGAGTCACACGACGTCGAGGCAAAGTTAATCCAAAGGTTCGGCGTCGAGCGCGAGGAGAGCTACGTCGAGCCCGGAGTCGCACAGACCCCCTCAACACAGTACCTTGGAAAAGCGAAGCACACGATGATCAGCGGTGTCGAGATGTCCAGCGTCGCGTCTTCGGCGTCGATCGGGCCTCGGAGTCGGGGCGACCTGCAGCGGCGTCAACAGATGTCAGGCAGGAGCAGCGCTCCCGAGGCGAAGCAGGATACGGCGTCGTCGTCGATGTCAATGATGATGTTGCAAGAGTGAGCAGCGCTTAAGGCGTCGAGAGGACTCGAAGTCGATGCGATCAGCAGCGGTGCAGACACGAGGTCACTTGGAGCTGGAGCCAAACTCACTACTCACTGGCGTTGCTGCTGGCGTCGATTGGGCCCGACGGCCGGCGTCGAGGAAGCGGGACACTGGAGCAGATACTCACGATGTCGAGCTGGATTCGGCGGCGTCCATCGGCGTCGAGATTGCTGGTTTCTTTCAGAGGTGCTGGATTCGCAAGTTCCAGCAACAAGCACTTTTAGCAGATGAAGTACTTTAGCCCTGTGACTTAAACAGGAGGCTGGCACTCTTCCAGCCCTTGGAGATTTTCTTTAGCAAAGCTGGAGAGTACACATTCAGTTCCTCTCTCCTGGTTCCTTGGCAAAAATAAAGAAGCACTGCAGGATTCCCCACAGCAAACAGCACACTGGCAGAAAGGGTAGGCAAGTCCTTGGATCAGCAGGCTTCTTGTCCTTGGTTCAGGTTTCCTTGTCAGAAGTGATCTAAATTCTTGTTTCAGGGGTCCTTCTCTTATACTCCTTTTTGGCTTTGATCCCTTTGTCCATGCAGGGGAATTTCCCCACATCCTGGGTTTGTTGTGGGTGTAGCCAGGCAGAGGCACCTGGCCTATTCACTGTTTAGGACTGGGTCCTCAGACGCCCAGCAGGAGGTGGAGCCAGTATTGTCACTGGCAGGAGCAGAGCTATCGGTCTGCTGGTAGGAGGTGGGGACAGGATTGTCCCTGGCAGGCACAGAGCCATCAGTTGCCTGGCAGGAGGTGGAGCCAGCATTGTGTCAGGCAGGGCAGGCTATCAGGAGCTACTGTTCTCCTACTCTCAATGCAAATGTCCCACTCATCCCACACTGACTCATTCAGACCTCTGGAGCCACCCAGCTCCTGTCACACACACCAAACCAGCAGAAACCAGAAATAGTTAGACAAGAAAATAGCCACTTTCTAAAAGTGCTATTTTCAAACCCAGAGTCCAAAAACCGTCCACAGATGCGTGATCAGACCCCGAGTTCAGGGATACCAAACTCGACATTGCAACATGCTCCCCGAGCTAGCTAGGATTATAGCATTAATAATCCTGGCAGCCCATTCTAACTAATGGAGAGCAGGTTACCTTACAATAGTGAAAAACGAATATGGCTGTAATTCACTATTAGGACATGCCAACTTGGTCAGGCTTGTCCTACCTTATGCTTACAATGCACCCTGCCCGTGGGCCTACCATAGGGGCGACTAACATGAAGTTAAGGGAAGGTTTGGGGACTGGCAAGTAAGTGTACTTGCGCAGTCAGCGTGACAGTACCAGACTGTACGTAGGTCTAGCAATGGCAGACCTTCAGACATACTTTTACTAGGCCGCTCTTGTGGGTGGCACAACATGTGCTGCAAGCCCACGAGCAGCATTTGTATTTACAAGCCCTGGCACTCCTGGTGCACTAGACTAGGGACTGACAGTAAACCAAATAAGCCAAACATGGAATTCAATCAATACAGTAATTTTACATAGGGAGCACTTGCACTGTGGCACTGATCAGCAGTGGCACAGTGCCCAAAGCGATATACCAGCAAAAACATCGTAAACAGAGGAGGCAAACAGAAAAAAAAATGGAGGAGAGACTCAAGCTAATGATGTCAGGTCTAACAGTAAGTGAATCAAAGATTAGTGTACATATATGAGTTGTAAGTTTTTATGGTTTTTTTAAACACAATCTTTTAGATTGTGTTTTTTTTCCCGCTGTTATATGATGAAGAGTTTGAACTCACTAATTTAAGTGAAATTCAATATATTCTGAGAACAGCAAAAATAAACAATGTAACATATTGTATAAGTTATTCTATAGTTTGCATTGTGTAATTTATATTGTATTCCCATTGTCTCACACTCATTTCCCCTTTTCCACCCTTATTTAGCTCTCTTTACTCACTTACACTGCCTTTTTGTCACTTTGTTTCATCGCTGTTCCTTTACTCCACTTCATTCACAACTCCTCAATCCAATTTCAACTATCTGCATTTCCTCTCTCCCTTCCACCACTTTTCATCTTTCTCACATTCTCTCAGTACCACTGCTTTAGTTCTCTTTCCCTCTCTTTCCTTCTTTTGCTCCTTTACTCTTTTTCCTTTCTCACTCATTGTACTGTAGTTCACTCAGTCCTTCATTTTGTCTTTCTGTGTACTTACTCCCTCACTTCTTTTTCCTTTATCATTCTATATTAACCTCATTCCTTTCATCCCTTTACTCTGTGACTCCCCTTCACTCACTCTCAGCCATCTTCCATTCCACTTTCTTATTAATAGTTCGTCATTTAGACTCCTCTCCTTTTCACTCATTTTCCTTTTACTTTCTTCTCTTTCCTGATTTTGTTTTGGTATCTCGCATTCTTTTAGTATCTTACTTATCTTCAGTAATTTGTTCTCTTTCTATTTCGTTTTCCCTCTTTTTTCTCTTTCTACATTACTTTATTTCTGTTTTTGTATCCTTCACTATTGCTTTATTTCTTAGTACACTTTTTTTGATTTTTTACCTCTTGACCTGTTTATTCTATTTTAAAATATATATTTTACTAATTATAACTTGTTTTTTCTTTTGTCTTTCACAGATACAAAGTGTAGTTTAAAGATGCAAGTAAGTTTTCATTAATTATATGGTAAGTGTGACTACAAAATGTAGTTTATCATCACCCTTTGTTTTAACCTCACTACTTTTCTTTCATCCTACCTCACCTCTGTTTTCTTACTCTGCTTCCCTCACTTATTCTTATCCTCCATATTTACTTCTCTTTTCCTTACATTCCTACCACATTCAACTTCTTTCTGCTCACCCACACTCCCTCTCTTTCCTTTTTTTTCTGCTTCACTTAGTCCCTTTCTGACACTCCTTCCTTTACTCTCTCTATTCTTTCTCTCTGTCACTCCCCATGTCTTACCCTTATTCACTTTTATCCACCCTCTTTCACTCCTCTTTAATTACACTCACTGCTATTCTCTTTGCCTCCGTCACCACTGTTCCTTTTCTCTGGTTCCGTCACTACCTTTCATTCCTCATCCTTTACTCTCCTTCCTTTTACTCTCATCACCCATTCACATTCTCCCAGAACATCTGCTTTAGTTTTCTTCCTCTTTCTTCTCTTCTTTTGCTCCCTTATTCATTTTCCTTTTCTCAGTTACATCCTCTTATACCTTTTCTCTGTTTTACTATCTATTACACAGTCCCTCTGTGTTTCTCCCTCTAGCTCTCTTTCTCTTTACACCACTCTCTTTGTCCCCATTCCTCATGCTCACTCCTTCATTCTTTTTTTTTGGTTGGTGCGCTGACGGGACGCGCCCCGGTACGCGCACTGGGGCGCTCACCGGTACGCGCACCGGGAGCGCTACAGAGTGAAATATAAAAAAAAGAATATATTTTTAAAAAACAAAATATTATATTAATATACAATATAGGATTCATTTTTAGAAAAACATACCTTTTTTAGCTATAGATATTTGCGAAAAAATAACCTTTGAAATTCACTAAAAAAACACATAGGTATGAGGCCCTATAAAAAGTTAGGAATTGGCAGTTAAAAAACCTATGAAATTAACTGAAAAAACCATAGGTTTCACACCAGTTATAGTTAGGAATTAGCATTTAAAAAACCTATGAAATTCACTGAAAAAACCATAGGTTTCATACCAGTTATAGTTAGGAATTAGCATTTAAAAAACCTATTAAATTCACTGAAAAAACCATAGGTTTCACACCAGTTATAGTTAGCTGGAAATTTTACTGACATAAAACCAATGAAATTCCCACGTTATAGTTAGTTGGACTCACTATAACTTGTGCGTGTAATGCACTGCTGATGACATCACATATTACATCACTCATGACATGGTCCGTGACATCACTCATGACATCACTGATGACACCATCCTTGTGACAGAGTGACTGCCCTCCTTTCACTGTAAAGTAACCCTTGAAACACATATTCAAAAATAGAAACTAACATTTACAAAAAAGTGGAGATACCTATACCAGTTACAACAACGAATTCAGTAATTCCACCATTTCTATACACATCTACTCATTCACCAACAGTTCTATATAGTCATTCATACATATACTCACTTATCATATGTAGTGAGACACCTTTACATCCGTTAACACACCAACAGTCTTCCAAAAGTTGCTCACACACATACTCACACATGCAAATAAACTATTGAACATCCATTTTTTTGCATATACAGCTATACACACACTACCACCTTACTTCTAAGGAAACTTACACATACTTACTCTCTTAAACAATCACTTATAGAAACACATACTTATTAAACCAAGAACTCTTTCAATCTCTCACTCTCACATATACTCACTAATATACATCAATACTCACATATACTAGATTAAAATATATGTAGTTACTGATAAAGACACTAGTGAGACAGTCATTCACTTACTAACACATACATATACACACTCATTTACCCATACAGTCTGGCACATATGCTGTCTTCAAAACACATACAAACAGTGAGTCAGTCATTGATGCATCTATGTGCTAAGTAACACCCCCACCAAATCAAACAGACAATTATAAAGATACAAAAAAAACATCTAACAACCCTTATACACACACATGTAGCTACTCACCAACCCATGCAGCCACTTATACACAAAGTGAAACACTGATACAAACATTTAAATATTTAAACAATACTCGTTAATATATGTATTCACTATGATACACTTAATAAGCCAGTTAACCAATCAATTTGTAAAAAAAAAAACATACATTAAGACACTTATTGAAACATTTATTCTTCCATCGACCTTTACATATACATATATAAAACATGTTTATTTTTCAGAAAGACACACATTCACTGGATGGTGTCATCAGTGATGTCATGAGTGATGTCACTGACCATGTCATGAGTGATGTAATATGTGATGTCATCAGCAGTGCATTACAGGCGCAAGTTATAGTGACAAATGGATCCCTCGACCCCTCACAGTCTGGCTTCCGGGCCAACCACAGCACCGAGACCGCCCTCATCGCTGCCACCGATGACATTCGAGCCCTGATGGACAACGGAGAAACAGCGGCCCTCATCCTCCTAGACCTCTCCGCGGCCTTCGACACCGTATGCCACCGCACCCTAGTGCAGCGCCTCAACATTATCGGAATCCAGGAGAAGGCACTGGAATGGATCATCTCCTTCCTCGACGGAAGGACACAGAGAGTCCGCCTACCACCGTACAAGTCAGAGGCCACCGAAGTCATCTGCGGCCTACCCCAAGGATCCTCGCTGAGCCCAACCCTCTTCAACGTCTACATGAGCCCCCTCGCGGCCATCGCACGCCAACACAACCTGAACATCATCTCCTACGCCGACGACACCCAGCTGATCCTCTCCCTGACCAACGACCCTGCCGCCGCCAGAGCCAACCTTCACGAAGGTATGAAAGAGGTAGCCGAGTGGATGTCGACCAGCCGCCTGAAGCTGAACTCGGACAAGACGGAAGTCCTCATCCTGGGAACCTCGCCCTCCGCCTGGGACGACTCCTGGTGGCCCCCCGCCCTGGGCACCGCACCCAAACTGACAGAACGCGCACGCAACCTGGGCTTCATCCTGGACTCCTCCCTATCCATGACCAAACAAGTCAACGCCGTCTCCTCGTCATGCTTCAACATCCTGCGCATGCTACGTAAGATCTTCCAGTGGATCCCCACCGAGACCAGGAAGATGGTCACCCAGGCCCTCGTCACCAGCTGACTGGACTACGGCAACGCCCTCTACGCCGGAACCACCGCCAAGCTCCAGAAGAGACTCCAACGGATCCAGAACGCCTCAGCCAGACTCATCCTCGACGTCCCACGACACAGCCACATCTCCGGACACCTGAGAGACCTGCACTGGCTTCCGGTCAACAAGAGAATCACCTTCCGTCTCCTCACCCACGCACACAAAGCCCTACACGATCAAGGCCCGAGCTACCTCAACAACCGCATCAACTTCTACGCTCCCAAACGTCACCTCCGATCAGCCAGTCACGCCCTCGCCGCCATCCCCCGCATCCGAAGAGCGACGACAGGAGGAAGGTCCTTCTCCTACCTGGCCGCAAAGACCTGGAACTCCCTCCCGACCGACTTGCGCCTGACCCAAGACCACCTCGCCTTCAGGAAGAAGCTCAAGACCTGGCTGTTCGAGCAGTAGCAGCACCCCCCCCCCCCTAGCGCCTTGAGACCCTCCGGGTATGTAGAGCGCTCTATAAATGTCTATGGTTGATTGATTGATTGAGTCCAACTAACTATAACGTGGGAATTTCATTGGTTTTATGTCAGTAAAATTTCCAGCTAACTATAACTGGTGTGAAACCTATGGTTTTTTCAGTGAATTTAATAGGTTTTTTAAATGCTAATTCCTAACTATAACTGGTATGAAACCTATGTTTTTTTCAGTGAATATATATATATGTATATATATACATGCAGAAAATATCCAAGCATTCACTGCCTCCACCAAATCGAGAGTTGTGTCGTCTCCATAAGACTCCTTGGATCGAGTCTCGCTACTCCATCAATTAAACGACCACGCCGTGTGAGATTTCACGATTTCTTTATTTTGCCGCTGCCAAACGCGTTTCGACTACACAGTAGTCTTGATCACTGGTTACGGTTTGAAGAGCGCGCGGCCATTTTTAATGAAAAAATATTCAAAAGACGTCATTGGCAATACCTGTCAGCCGACAGGGAAGACAGACTTAAAGTTCGCTGTTCTATTATATGTTCTTTTTACACATTCGCCTCAACATAATTACACACATTTTTGAAAAAAATGCATAGTAAATAACAGTTAATTCAAATCATGTATAACTGAGTGTTTCAAATAAAGTATTTGGTACGAGCATTTTCAATGTCCAACTTTCATGTCAACAAAACTTTATCAACAATGACACATTGTTTAAAAGCTAAGAGCTGTACTTGTGTACTATCTACCAATTGTCAAATCGTTCCATTTGTTGAAAAATAATGCCCAAGTGGGCCTGCCAACTCATACATTGAGTTGTATTACTCACTATTAATTTGTATTTACGGCTACACGTTATTCAATAAGTTGTTGTGTCATACCAGTTACATATACTTCAAAAAATCGAGCTCAAGTGAGCAAACACACAGATTATGACATTGTTGTTAATAAACAGATATTATACCCAATTGTTCAAATAAATGTTGACTGCCAAGTGTAACTGACATTATTGTAAGTACTGTCCACAAAGTATTAATCCTGATCAAAATAGTTGTCACCTTTGTTTATAGCAGAAGCTACTTGTTAATTACCGAATAGTTAATATCATAAATGTCTATGTAAATCTTCTTCAATATTAAGACCGTTTGGTTGCTTGGTATTTAACTTGATTATGTATCTTGATTCAAGTTTCCTTAGTTTGTTCAATCTATTGCCCCCTCTCTGACTTGCTGGAATCGAGTCTATTACACAGTATGTTAACCCTTTAGCATCCTTGTTGTGCATTAATTCAAAATGCCTGGCTACAGGATAGGCTCTGTCTGCATTTTTGATCGCTCGCACGTGTTGTAGAACCCTTTTGTAGGCTTCATTGATTGTACTACCCACATACCGGAGCCCGCATGGGCACTCGAGAATGTAGATAGCATAATCAGTTTTACATGTGTATTTGTTGTTAATCTTTTCCATTCTGTTGGAAAGGCCCAATCTGTATTTACTACAGTTTACACCGTGATTGCATGCCTTACACTTTGTGCATTTCACAAAGCCATTTCTATCTAGCCAAGTTTTTTTGGGTTGGGATTTTTTAAGCACATTGCTTACCAAACAGTCTTTGAAGGATTTTGCTTTCTTGAAAGTAATTTGTGGTCTCTTGGGGACTTCTTTCCCAAGCACGGGGTCATTCTTAATGATGTGCCAATGCTTGTTGAGTATTCTTCTCACCTCAACATGTTGGTTACAAAAACCTGTTATAAATCTGCATTGGTTATCATTATTGCTGGTTTTAGGTTTACCGAAGAGGATTTGCTCTCTCTTCAATTTGGAGGCTTTTTGAATTCCCTCTGCTATCCATATATTAGGGTAGCCCCGTTCTTTGAATCTTGTACTCAAATTTTCCAGTTCTTTCTCAGTTTCTAGTTGAGTACTGCAATTGCGCATGACTCTGAGACTCTCCCCATAGGGTATACTACTCTTGAGGGCCATTGGGTGAAAACTTTTTGCGTGCAACAAAGTGTTGCCACTGGTGGGTTTTCTGTAAAGTTTAGTTTGGATTTTCCCATTTTCGACATACACCGTTAAATCTAAGAAGTTGACACTGTCTCTACTTATGGTACTGGTAAAGGATAGATTTAACTCATTCTTCTGCAGGTTAGATATGAAAGCATTAGCCTCCAGTTCTGTGCCCTTCCAAACCAAAAATAGATCGTCGATAAAACGACTCCAATGGATAATGTTTTCATCCCACTCCTTTTGGTACTGCGTCCGGACCACCTGCTCCTCCCACCAGCCCATATGCAAATTAGCATAGCTGGGGGCGAAGTAGGTGCCCATGGCAGTACCACATGTTTGATGGAACAGTTGACCATAAAACAAAAAGTAATTACTGGTCAAACATTTTTCCACCATTCTCAGGAGCATTTGTGTATGTGACCATAAGCTAATCGCTCTTGTACCCAAGAAATGCTTAATGGCCCGAATTCCATCCTTATGCCTGATACTTGTGTACAAACTGGCCACATCAATGGTAATCAACAGATAATCATCTTCCCATGGTGTGTCGTACATTTTTTTTCAGAAAGTCTCCAGTGTCTAGCAAAAACGAAGGGAGAGTTTTTGCCAAAGGATTCAAAAAAGAGTCAACAAATTTGGAAGTGTGCTCTAGTGCGCTGCCTATTGCTGAAATAATAGGGCGTCCTGGGGGGTTTAATAAATCCTTGTGCACCTTTGGAATTAAATAAAATACAGGTGTAGTGGGTAGGTCAATCTTCAGATACATGTATTTATCATGCGTTAACAATGAAGAGTCATACCATTGCTTTAGCTCTGCATTGAAACATTCATGGCTCTCTGTCGTTATTTTTTCATCAATGCGTACATAGCAATGTTTGTCATTAAGCTGCCTGTATGCTTCAGCTAGGTACTTAGTTCTATCCCAAAGGACTACATTGCCCCCTTGTCAGCGTTGCGCACTATGCAGTTGTTACAATCTAACAGTTTTTTAATTAAAGCATAATATTCTTGTTGCTGCTTATTGCTCACATTATTTGTATTCATGTCCTTACCCAACTTCTTTAGTTTGTTTAAGACCAGTTCATTGTAAACGTCTACAGTGTCTTTAGCTGATGACGGTGTAAAGCGTGACCTTGGTCTAAAAGGTGTTGGGGCATCTTGGTTGATATTGATGTCTTCTTCCTGGGCAATGTTATCCGCGAAATCCTCTGGTTCCACATTTTGTGCTTCCATGTTTGTTGCTCTTAATACCATCATTAGATCCATATCTTCCACCCTTAAGTTATCCTCAATTGCAGCGCCAGCCACAGGGGTCTCAGTTGTCTTGCGACTCGGGTTTACAAGGAAATGTTTTTTAAGTTTGAGTAGTCTTATAAACTTAAAAAGGTCAATGCGAGTTTGTACAAAGTCCATGTCAGCCTCCGGGCAGAATGACAAGCCTAGTTCCAAAATCCGCTGTTCTCCTTTTGTCAATTGAATATTTGTTAAATTGATGATGGTCATATCTTTGGTGGAATTCTCTATTGTTTTGTCAATTTCTTTTTCTGCTTTTGATATCCGCGCCCGGCGTTTCGACCCCTTCCGCCGGTTTGCCCTCTGCCTTTTCCTCCTGGTGGTTCTGAGTTTGCACTCTGTGTTGGTGGCCTTTGACGCAGATTGTAGCGTCGCTCCACGTTTAAATAGCCCAGTTCATCTATCACGGATGGTATTACGTCCGGTGTAGGTCTATTAGCTTCTCCTTCCGTGTCGTAGTCAGAGCTTGTGACGCTGCTTAGATCAGATGCGGGTTCAGTTCCTGTTTTCGATGGGTTAGCCGATTTCGCCTGTTTTTGTTGTCTGATGGCGTCAAACTTCTTTGCAAAGGTGTATATTTGACCTCGTTCGTAATCTTGTTTGTCACGCTGGAATTTGTGTGTTTTACGGTCTTTGATTGATATTTCCAGCTTTTTTATTCTTTCTTTGCTTTCGGCTTTAAATTTGGAGATGGTAGCTTGATCTTCCTCTTTGCTTAGATCATTTAAGATTTTTTCTATTTCCTCCAAAATCTTTTTCCTATCGATGTCGGCATATTTAATGAGAATGCCTAACATTCTCTGTGAAGAGTCATTGTTATTTGCTGCCCATTCCTTCAACATTTCCGGGTTTGGGTCTTCGTAGCTCGGCGCAACCATCACACGGATACCTCGGGGTATGCGTTGAACTTCTAGATACCTTTGCAGTGACTTGGATTCCCACCACTTTGAGACTTCGGATCTTTGGAGCTTTTCCAGCCTTCTTAATCGTACCATAAGATCGTTTTGTACACTCCCACTTGTGCCTGGTACACTGCCGTCACTCAAGGGACAACTTTCATTGGTAAATACTTGCAGCGCTGCTTGCTCGCGCTCGTTAACCTCAGCGGCATCCATGTTCAGAAATAAATCAGCGTTGTCGCTGCAATCTCAACCGCCCAACGTTCACAGTGTTAAATCACGAGTCCGTTGAGGCTTCACTCTCTCCCCCGCAGGTAGTCACAGGGTCAGTCTTACCCGCTCACCTTGGTTATGCTACAGAGCTACCGAGGGAACTCTGAACAAATCTGCGGTGTCGGGGCTGCCTCCTGTAGATCGAGCCGTTTGTCTTCTTCCCGCGTTGTGGGGGGGTGGCAGTTAAACGTATGCAGAAAATATCCAAGCATTCACTGCCTCCACCAAATCGAGAGTTGCGTCGTCTCCATAAGACTCCTTGGATCGAGTCTCGCTACTCCATCAATTAAACGACCACGCCGTGTGAGATTTCACGATTTCTTTATTTTGCCGCTGCCAAACGCGTTTCGACTACACAGTAGTCTTGATCACTGGTTACGGTTTGAAGAGCGCGCGGCCATTTTTAAAGAAAAAATATTCAAAAAACGTCATTGGCAATACCTGTCAGCCGACAGGGAAGACAGACTTAAAGTTCGCTGTTCTATTATATGTTCTTTTTACACATTCGCCTCAACATAATTACACACATTTTTGTTTATATATATACATATATATATATATATATATATATATATATATATATATATATACATATACATATATATATACATATATGTATATATATATATATTAATATATATATATATATATATATATATATATATATATATATATATATATATATATATATATATATATATATATATATATATATATATATATTCACTGAAAAAACCATAGGTTTCGCACCAGTTATAGTTAGCAGGAAGTTTTACTCGCATAAAACCATTGAAATTCCCACGTTATAGTTAGTTGGACTCACTATAACTTGCGTGTGCAATGCACTGCTGATGACGTCACATATTACATCACTCTTGACATGGTCAGTGACATCACTCATGACATCACTGATGACACCATCCAGTAAATGTGTGTCTTTTTGAAAAATAAATTTGTTTTATATGTAAAAGTTGATGGAAGAATAAATGTTTAAATAAGTGTCTAAATGGATGTTTTTTTAATAAAAATTGATTAGTTAACTGGCTTATTAAGTGTTTCTTAGTGAATACATATATTAGTGAGTAATGTTTAAATATTTATATATATGTATTAGTGTTTCACTTTGTGTCTAAGTGGCTGCATGGGTTGGTGAGTAGGTACATGTGTAGGTATATGGGTTATTAGATGTTTTTTTAGTATCAGTATGAGTGTTTGTATGGTTTCTTGGGGGTATTACTTATCACATAGATGCATGAATGACTAACTCTCTCTTTGTATGTGTTTTGAAGACAGCATATGTGAAGGATTGTATGGGTGGATGAGTGTGTTTATGCGTGTGTTAGTGAGTGAATGACTGTCTCACTAGTGTCTTTATCAGTAACTACATATATGAGATATTGAAAGAGTTCCTGTTTAAATAATTATGTGTTTCTATAAGTGATTGTTTAAGAGAGTAAGTATGTGTAAGTTTCCTTAGAAGTAACGTGGTAGTGTGTGTATAGCTGTATATGCAAATAAATGGATGTTCAATAGTTTACTTGCATGTGTGAGTATGTGTGAGAGTAACTTTTGGATGATTGTTGGTGTGTAACAGGATGTATAGGTGAATCACTACATATGATGAGTGAGTATATGTATGAGTGACTATATAGAACTGTTGGTGAATGAGTGGATGTGTATATAGATGGTGGATTTATTGAATTGGTTGTTGTAATTGTTATGGGTATCTCCATTTTTTAAAAAAACTTTAATTTATATTTTTCAATATGTATTTCATGGGTTACATTACAGTGAAAGAAGGTCTGTCACTCTGTCACAAGGATGGTGTCATCAGTGATGTCATGAGTGATGTCACTGACCATGTCATGAGTGATGTAATATGTGACGTCATCAGCAGTGCATTGCACGCGCAAGTTATAGTGAGTCCAACTAACTATAGCGTGGGAATTTCAATGGTTTTATGCGAGTAAAACTTCCTGCTAACTATAACTGGTGTGAAACCTATGGTTTTTTCAGTGAATTTAATAGGTTTTTTAAATGCTAATTCCTAACTATAACTGGTGTGAAACCTATGGTTTTTTCAGTGAATTTCATAGGTTTTTTAAATGCTAATTCCTAAATATATATAGGGCCTCAAACCTATGAAATGTAATATTTTTTATAATGAATCCTATATTGTATATTTATATAATACTTTTTTGTTTTTTTTGTTTTGCCTTGGTGCGCTCCAGGTGCGCGGCCCGGTGTGCGCACTGGAAAGCTCATTTTTTCGGAGCGCCCAGGGTCGCGCACCGGTGAGCGTCCCGTTAGCGCTATTGCCGCGAACGAAAACATCATGACGTATCGCATAGCCGCGTCCGCGTGATACGCGCGGCGTAAGCACACCCGGAAATACTCGAGCGAATACGATCGCGCAACGTAATCATCTGACGCGCTTACGCGAAGCGCCCCGTGGCGCTCCTCCGGGCGCTCCCGGGGGCGCGTCGCGTAAGCGCGTCGGGTCATGTGACCTAAAAATAACACTTTTCATTGGTGCAGAACAGTTTTGGTTTCTAAATGATGAAAGCCCGGGTCATGTGACCTGAAAATAACACTTTTCATTGGTTCAGGACAGTTTTTTTTTCCAAATGATGAAAGTCCCCACCTTTTTTCCTTATTCTGACTTTGTCCTTTGACTGAGGAAGACCTGTTTGAACATCTTTGAGAAAAATGTTGTACTTTAAAATGGCTACAGTAGCAGCAGCAGCTGGAGCATCTGCACCACCACCACCACCACCACCAAGAGGACCACCACAACATTACATTGGTGGTCAAGAAGAGTAGGAGGAGGAGGAGGAGGAGGAGGAGGAGGAGGAGGAGGAGTAAGGGAGAAGGTGGCTGCCAGAAGACAATACCCCATACAAGCCAAGGCAGCACATTGTATGGGAGTTTTTTTCAATCCCAGAGGGCAAGAAAAAAGTCAATGCGCCCAAGGTGACTTGCCTAATCTGTGGCATGGAACTTTCAAGGGGGAACCCTAACAAAAAATATTCTTTCGGTAATAATACCATGATTAGGCACATGCAGCGCAAGCATCCGAACAACTATTCTGCCGCAGAGGTGAGAGAACTGGCCAGTAACCGTTCCCAATCTACAACCACCACCTCCAAAAGAAAGCAACCCACTCCATCGGGACCAGAGACAAGGGAGACGATCCCTTGCATACAACCACGGTTTGGGGAATTCAGAATTACATGTATTTTTTGTGGTAAGACCATCTCCTATGGTGAACAGAGTATAAATCTCATCCTCATTGCTGGTGACAACCACAATTGCCCCAAAAAACCCTAATTTTTTCCTGATTTTTTTTTTGCTCCAGTTGAGCCATTTTCAATTCCCTGTTTTTTGTTTCTCCCCATAAAAATAACAAAAAAAACATAAAATAGTTCATAAAAGCCAAAAAAAGTACAAAATGTTCAAAAAACATTACAAAAATATAAAACAACAAAAAGAAGAAAAAACAGTTCTTTTTAAAACTACCTCCAAATTATAAAAAAAGGCTAAATTTTTTTAAAACTCTATCATTCTTTTTTTCCCATGGAACGCTTCCCGGTATGCTCCGCGGTGCACGTACCAGGCGCTCCCCCTGCGCAAATCAAAAAAAATAATCATTTTGTTTGGCCCCGCGGGGCCCTTTTATAGCCCCCACATCAAACCTAGGAGGTCAGGATGGGGCTACTCTGCCCCCTTATGGTCATTTCCCCCTTTGTTTTTGCCACCTCTTGTGTCTCGATCCTACCGAGACACAAGATGGCGGCCGCTCCGGACTGTTTGGAATGTTTACAGACACCCGAGAGCCAATCAGGTTTCCACGCGCGAACTAGCGTAGCGTGCTGGTTAGCACCCTGGTGCGCGTACCGGGGCGCGGCCATAGATATATATATATTTTTTGAACCTAAATTACTCAAAATTCACTGGAGCACATATCTTGAGACATAGCAAAGGCACATCGGGCTACCAGTCCCTACAATTTTGCCAAGTTTGGTGGAAATCCATTGAGCCGTTCGGGCTAAAAGTGAGGTCGACCGCCCTATGGAAATTAACATGGGGAAAACACGATTTGGGACCCCTCTTTTATCTTGGCCCCCGCTTGACAAATCCCCCCCAAACTTTCAGGGAAGGACCGGAGAGCCACGAGGCAAATTTGAGGAAATTTTCAGGCAGATTCCTCAACCGGCGCCAAAGTTATTCACAATAGAATGTTGAGATTTTGCATTGAAAATAATCCTAACTATAACTACCTACTGGCGACCGCCAGTAGGTAATATACATATATATATATAAATATATATATATATTTATGTGTGTGTATGTATATATATATATATATATATATATATATATATATATATATATATATAGATATATATACATTTTTGGGTAAAGTGTGAAACTGAACATATACGGCTGTCCCAGCCGGGGGGATGCACCACCGCGTGATAGAGCGGTTCCGCTGCTGGTGTGAGTATCAGCTTGGCAGGACAATTGGCACAAGTTTTGAAAGGAGAGGAATCACGCCTGAGCGCCTGTGATGTTGTTCCATTTACAGAATAGACTGCATGCAACCCACTCGGGATTGATAAAATTGATGGACTACCAGCCCCAGAATGCCTTGTAAATATGCACCTGATTGTGGTTAAACAAGTGAAAATAAATAAGGGACAAACGCTGGTTCTCCTTTCGTGTGCAGTCATTCTGAAAGCAGAGAAGCCTTCGAGAAAGGGCGGTGGCCCGAAACGCGTCAGGCTCTGCTGGCGCTGGACGCACAGGTTTCTTCTCACAATTGGAGTGTGGCAATCAGGAGTGCGCCCTGCTTTTTGGGTAAAGTGTGAAACTGAATATATATATATATATATATATATATATATATATATATATATATATATATATATATATATATATATATATTCAGTTTCACACTTTACCCATATATATATATATATATATATATATATATATATATATATATATATGCTAGTGGTATGCCTGTCAGACCTTCTGAAGAGATTCTAGAAAGAATTATTAGTGTGCAAATTATGTACCCCTGAGGGTTGTCCAAATGGTAATAAACACAATGGGGCAGATTTACTGAGATTTTACGATGTGTTTGCGTCACAAAAGTGATGCAAATCGGTGCAAAGTTTTTTGTCTGATTTTCTTTCCATCGCTAAACTTGTTTAGACCTGGAAATAACGTAAAAGAAATGCGAAGCACTGAGAGCTAAGGGGCATATCCTGGGTAGTCCAAGGTTCCTGACGCTAAACCCAATTCACTAAATAAAATAGATTGGATTTACCATCAGAAAATAGTGCATCCTTCAACGAGGCACTATGAAGGAGAATTATTTTTTTTCTTCTTTATTTTCTGACTTCGCATCTGTGCTGCACTGTTCAGCACACAAAGTGGGAACATGTTTAAAATTAGACTAAGCATAGTATTTTGTACTGAAAGGGTATCCTTCCAGTACAAATCCAATGCTTGACTTACAGAGACAGCCTTGCACTATGGCACAAAGGTGTCTCTGTGGTGCATAGCCGCTAATTTCAGTGCTGGCACTAGGGAGAGGGCAGGAGAGTGCCATATTTCAGTAAACCTGGTGCTCTTCTGCTCTTTCCTTCTCACGCAGCAGCATTTTTTTTTGCTGCTGCACTGTACTGCACGAGAAATTGTTAAATCTGGCCCACAGTCGCCTAAAAACTAATCTGTGAGATTTCATGTAACAAAATACGTCTGGAGGCTTTAACAGGATGCAATAACAACCCATCCCTAATGGCCTACTGGCTTTAACAGGTGTATTTCATAATAAATAAATCAGGTTCACTGTATGTGTCAGAATTTTTCATAAAAAATATTAGACCAACGGTATATGAAATATCTTTTCCCAACAAAGCTTGAGGTGAGATTGTGCCGAGGGAAAACATGAAGCTTAAGTTCAACTTGGAGCCAAGTGAGAGCTCAGAGTCTGATGGGGAGACATGATTTTTCGGGGTCGGTTTGTGATTCTGGTGCCACCAGTGGTGTGTAAGACGTTAATAAAATGGAAGAACTGTGTCACCCATAATGGTCTACATACTTATGCAGTAATCTTCTTTTGCAGCCTTTCCCCTTCCACCGTCTTCCAGAGCTCCTAAGCTTTGAATTCCAGAACCCGGCCTTGATGTGCCACTACACCTGGACCTGGGAAGCTTGAGAACTCTGCTAGTCACGCCACCATTTCACTTCTTGACCCAACTCCACACAACCTCCCAGGCAGGGACCAGAAGGGGCAGCCCTTGGGGGCTCTGTAAAGAAGTGCAGAGCCTGGGGTGAGATGGTTAGTATGAAGTGCAACTAGACAGAGGCAGGACAGTTCGAGAGGAACAGCGATTAAATGCAAAGCATTTCACTGAGCCCATTCTTTACAGACTTCCCAGCAGTCAATAGTTGCAGACTGATGGCGCTGTACATTGATGCTGTCTAAAGTTCCTATATTTTTTAAATCTACAGCTCAGGGTTGTGTCATATGTAACTGTAACTGGTCTGAAGACAAAAGCCAAAAAATAGAAAATGATTGTCAGACGGTTACATTTACTTTACAGATCTGTCCAAACACACAGAAGCAATGATGTGATTGCAAATATCCACCCCCTAAAATAATTAATTAGGAAAAAGCCCTATCTATAGAAAATGCCAACTTTGAACTTCAGACAGAGCTCCAGTGTGTACAAGGCTGTTGTGAAAGGCCAGAATTGACAAATCATGTTGTCAAGCTTGTCACATTCAAAAATTACCCTCATCAGTTAACTAGAGATGTGCCACAGAGGACTAATCAACAAACCAATATAGCCCGATTATAAGGAGGCAGGTGCACCAAAAATCAGCTTTATTTTATAGCACCGCCTAGTGCTTCTTTACTAAACGATTTGGAAGTTATTTTGCCCCAAAAAGTTTCAAAATTGTCCCAAGCGCTGAACCACAACTTATCCCTGCCACTGCTTCCAGAGTATGTTAATGTCTGACAACTGCCATAATTCCCAAAATATGCCTCAGCTTGAACACTTGGGCTGCAGTGAAGGTTTGTGACTGCTCTCCTGCTGCTTCTGGACTGCCCTTCACTGCAGGTGTTTAATATTTCTCAATTAATATTTATAAAGACAAAAACCCTTCCTTAAAAATGCATATAACAACACAGTTTAATCACTACAGCCACATTTCAAAGGCTGCAATTAAGCACTTCACATGTACAGGGGAATCCTTTGTGGTGCGCAGTGTTTGTAGGTATCTGTGTGGAGAGAAATCTAAGCGTGTGCGCCCGTTCAAGCGTGCAATTTAGAGGGAACTATGGTACTAGCTCACTACAAGAGGTCTTAGAAGAACACAATGTGAAGTCTGAGAAGGACACAGTGGTATAACAGAAAGAGTGTACAGTGAAGAAATACACTACCAAGGTAGTATTCCTGAAGAGCTATACAATAGAAAACTAGTACTCCACATAGAGTAAGTCATATATACATAAAAGGGGTATAGTCTCTTGAGCCTAGCTCTTTATCAGAGATAATAGAAAAGTAATCAAACCAGCTAAATATACTGTCTGGGAATTAAAGACTCAAACCCGGAGAGTAGTAGTCTACTATAAGTCAGAAGTAGAGATTATACTTCAACACTACCAATGCAATGAAAGCCAAAACACAGAGACCACAGCTGTGGACATCGCAGAACAATTAAACAAGACCCGAAGAGGTCCAATCATAAGTTGCCAGCCATGAGGCACTGGACTGCATAATCAGCATGGCTATCGGACAAATTGAGGCCAACAGCCTGTACCCGGAACTTCCCAGGTATTTGACTCACAGATTTCAGATAATTCAGACTGCGGGCGCGAGACTTATTTGCAGAAGGCCTTTCCGCCATCACATTTCCCCTCATATCAGGCTCCTTCATTGGCTCCCGGTAGCAAAACTTATTAAGTTTAAGGCCCTGATCTTAGCTTTTCGGGCAATGCACAACACAGGACCTAGATACCTTAGAAATAAGTTTCTCCCATACCAATTGACCCATACACTGAGATCCAATTCTCAGCTCTTACTCTGCGTCCCCGTTTTGCTAAAGCCATAAAGGGAGGAATGTCCTTCTCTGTCAGGACAGCCATGCTATGGAATGTACTGCCACTGAAGCTACGCATGTCAGACTCTGAATCAGAGTTGCGAAAGAACTTGAAGATATGGCTCTTCTGTTAAGGTTAGGCGCTGCCCTAATCTACTTACCTGGCCGGCGCTAAGAGCCGGGACACCTCTATTTGAGTTGCACTATACAAATAGCAGTATTATTATCAAAAGGTAAGTTCCTTAGACACTCCCAAATATTCTGGGGGAAACTAGATTCAAGCCGCCAAGAGTGCCTCTGTAGAGGTACTGATCTAGTCATTGCCCTACCTAGGGAATCCGTAGTGTCCATCGCCAAACTGATAGTGAACTTAGCCAGTTCACAACCATCCTGCACCAGCTGAATAAGTTCATCTTTAATTTCTTCTGGAAGAGAAGGAATTAGTCGGTTGACAGAATCCCAAAGGGCAAAAGAAGCTCTTCCAAACACACAGGATGTGTTCCAAGATCGTAGGGCCGAACTTGTGGACGAAAACAGATTTCGGCCATATGTCTCCAACCACCAAGACTCCCTTCTTGGTGGAAGCAGGGGAGGAGCTACCAAGTTCAGCAAAGCCAAAGTTGCCTGCACAGCAAGCCTTCCAACCTTAGGGTGCTGAGAAAGGCAAACAGTGTCACAGGAACCAGGTTGATGATAGTGTGCAAAAGCATGCTCCACAGAGACACCTGACGTCAGTTTGGCCCATGTTCCCAAAAGATTGTCTTAAAATGACTCTCCAAAAGTAAGCAATGGCTTGACCCCAGTGCCTCCTTGATGAAGCAGATCAAATAAGGGATCATAGGACAGAGTCACCAACGGAAGCTGCAGCTTTAAAATGTTATCACCCTTTTTAATGACCCCACCAAAAGCTGCATTAGCCTCTGTTGCTATTCTAGGAGGTGAAAGTAAATCATAGGTAGTGGCCGGTTGAAGAGTGACGTCCCCACCAAAAACCAAAGAACCTCCAGCATGCGGCTGACCAACAGCACCCAAACGCTCAATACTACCAGTATCTGCAGGCTCGTCCTGCAACACTGAGGAAATGGCAACTGAAGGAGTTTCATCCTCAATTTGTAGAGGTGATAATCAGAAGCCTCATTGGCAAGAAAAGGAGCCTCCAGTGCCGACTGATGTCAAGATGGCGTTGAATCGACGGCCACCACTAGGGGTGTCTTCGGCACCGAATGGTGCTGAGACGGCATCGTATTGACGTCCACCACCAAAGGAATAGTCGGCGTAGCACAGTGTCGAGGTGGTGAAAGGCCACCCTCTGGGGATGCCACAGAGTCATAGCAGGAAGCCACACTGGGCTGTTTCCTGACTCCAAGTACGGAGCCAGGGGTCCTCGATCGGCGCTGAGAGCAAACCCGCCGTCAAACATCCAATCAGAGTCCCCTCCACCTCTTAGGGGCCCAACGGCGCTCCAGGGAGAGGCGCTGACCCCAAAAAAAGACTTGTTCAGCCTATAAATACACTTTCATTTGGGCCCTAATTGCCCGCTCACCAGGAAATCATGGAAAACTTGTGGTTGACTCCTGTGCAACCGCCTGCGGTAGAGACGAGAGGAACTGTTACCAGTATTACGACTTTGCGAGACCGAGGGCCTCCATGATTTTGATCCCTTCCGGTGGGATTTACCTGATATCAACGAGTGACGTCCACAAGAACGGCTTCTCGATCTGTCTCTAGCAGGATCCTCAGAACGGGAGAGAGATCGACGTCACTTGGATTCTGAACGGGACTGCCAGGCGGATAGCAGCTTCATCAAACATTCCCATAATGACTTGGGCTTCAGCCTCCGACAGGCATCGCACTTCTTGGAGTTGTGGTGCTCTTCCAAGCACCACATACAAATGGTATGTGGATCCGTTGCAACATATGCTGCGTACAGGGCTCGCACGTTTTAAAGCCTGAAGGCATCCTTACACTGTTTCAGATGCAAAAAGCATCAAGTAGACCTAAAAAGAGGCCTGGGGATCTGCTTTACAGCACAGACAAGGAGAATGCACGCCAGAGGGGACTTATATGCCTCCACTGACATCATATCTGTGGGCGAGCCATACAACGCCGTTCCCCACATGCAGAGGTACTGCTGAAAATTCTCTGGATCCAGACTGGTACCTGGGGAAAACTCTAACCTAAGGGAATCTGCGGCTAGATGTTTCCATCAGATAATGAATATTGTTGGTTTGAAGTGGAATGTGGACAGTGCAAAAAATTCAGTACTAGATGCTAGCTGGAACATCACAAAACTGTGACAAAATTCCCAAAAAGAGAGTTTATGAATGGGGCGTGGCTTGGCGCCCAACGCAAATGGCGGCATCTATGTGAGGCTCCCTGGTGTGGTTCGTAACAACCACATTCTGCGGCTCTCTTCTTGTTCAAGGTGAGCGGATTTGGACGTCAGAAGATGTGCTGAAATGCACGGACCGCTTTCCGAATACTTCTGCTGCCTGTGACACCATGAATTCATCTTACTGCGCTCAGCGTTTTATTAATGCTAAATGTGGCCACCATCTTGTTTGCAGCATCCCTTCTGAGGAGAATCTTTGGTGAGAGAGATGCGGCACGTTCAAATCTTTTATGAAGCCCTCCATTGGGCTACATTTTTCATGGGGCAGTCTGCTTAATGCCTTTCAATATTTTCTCTCATTTTGCTCATGTCAAGATTCATTTTGGAGGTTAGTCTGTCATAAAACCCTGATAACCTCACAGATTGCCTAATACCTTTAGGATTGGAACTGATGTCCTTTGCTATGCATGCCTGACGAACACTGTTCTTTGCATCCTCTTCTTATACCTGAGGCCGGAAGTAGCCCTGATATGGATGACTAATTAATTAGGACTATAAGCCGTCTTAGATATTTCAACCACAAGGAGAAATGTATATTACAAACAAAAGTCCCCCCTATTTGTTTAAGGCCCAAGAGGAAGGGGAATTGGTAAATACAACAATAGATAACCTCTTGTCAAACCTATTTAATTTACAAAATTGGCCATAGCTCTATTTGCAATTTTCAATGTTCAGCACAGATGCAACACTTCAGGAAGAGGGAGGAGAATAAGGTTTCATTTAGATTGTATTTTATTTATCCCCAAAAACATTATTTCTCTTATTTTTTGTGTATACAAATATATATATATATATTTAGTTTTTTGTGAAAAAATAATTAATTCATCATAGATTGCATAAAAAATAAATCTTTACAGAAACATGATAGACAAAAAACAAACTCTTTTGTTATTTCTCCAAGGAAAGAACTGTTATTTCAGTAACCCCCACAAAACAGAAAAGCAAAAATGGAATCCAACACATTCTCTCATTCAAACAATCTCACCATTCAAACCTCTCAAGTATACTAGCTCTCATACTGTGCAAACATGTTTAAAAAGAGACCACATCTGAGATAGGAACCTATTGTAAGCATTGCAATTTGTCCTATAATTATACATTCGAATGGCATGAGTCCATCTTTTCGAATAATCCTTTCCTTGACTGAATTCTTGACTGGAATTCTCAGATGTGTGTTGCAGGCATGCAATACACATCTGAGAATTCCAGTCAAGAATTCTCGTGATGGACTCATGCCTTTCGAATGTATAATTATAGGACAAATTGCAATGCTTACAAAAGCCTGCTTGCATGACCCTCTTCATCGTTTAAGCTCTTCTCTATTGATTGTGTTGCCCATATTTAATTCTATCCACGGCTCACTAAATAATACTTCTTCACAGAGTGTGGGTGTGGTTTTATCAAAGCATAGCAATACTGAACTTTACCACATCTCTTTGTCTTTCATATGGGTAGACTTAAAAAGCTGGGGTCCTCTGCACCACGCTCTACGCATAAGTTATCAAACACTCTAAAGTCTTCTCTGAATTTTCTAAGATGGAGGAATCATTGGCACCTGCTTCCAAAGCTTTATCTCCTCTGAGCGCAAGCACTTCTGCGGCTGGCAAAGTTGCTACCAAAAGACAGAAAAAAAACCTGCCTTCTCTACCGAAAACCTCTTCTCCTGTATATTTGGATATATTGTTGGAAGAGATACAGGCGCTTCGTCCCTTTATGAAGGACACTTCCACAAAGCTGCAATTCCTAACGGAGAACTGGTCTCAGATGGAAAAAAGTATCTTTTCATTTAATCACACTCATTAGAAGGTTAATTTGCTTCAGTCTCAGATATCCTCGTTACAGCAGCAGGTAAAAGACTTGGAGAGTAGAAATAGAAGAAATAATCTTCTTATTTATGGTTTGCCGGAGGGCTCAGAGGGACCAGATCTCTTATCTTTCTTCAAATCCTTCCTTCCTAAATTATTGCACCTACCTGAAGGAACCTTGCTCATATTCAACAAGTTCATAGACTTGTTCATCAACGCGCAGACACCTTCTCCTCCCAGAGACCAAGAGAGGTCATCATGTATTTCCTTGAGTACACAGATCTTCTCAAGGTACTTTCAGCAAATAAGTCTATTCAACACAGTCCATGGTCAGGATCTACAGTATTTTTTGCTCAAGGTTATGCTAGGTCAACAGCAAATAGATATTTTTTGAACATGAGACCGGATTTACATGCTATGGCTGCTAGATATGGCCTTTTTCACTACTGCCTCTTCAAGGTTACATACAACATACCGATAACTTATGAAGATCCTGTTAAATTGCAAAGTTTCATACATTTTTTCAAAACTGACTCCATGGACTTTTCTGGAGCTTCTTCATCGTCTCAAGCTGTTTAATTGGTTCTTTTGTTTACAATAATGATCCCTCTTCGATTTTATTGTATTTAGGTTTTATTTCCAAACTGTTTAATTGGTTCTCATGTTTAAGTATATTGTATTCTCTTCTTGGTTTTATTGGTTCTAGGTATTAGCATCTAATACTTCTATTTAGATTATTTTTCTGTTCTTAGCCGTTTGTTCCGTTAGCTCTTTTGTGCTATTGTGTCTAGATTATGCTTGTCCTATTTTCCTGTAGTGACAAGTATTGTTTTCCTTTTTCTTCCCTTCTTCCCGACAGGTTTCTGGATGTTTGCACTCATTTTGTACCCTCACCTTATTTGACTTGCTGTGGTTTGTTCTCGTCCATGTTTTGTTGAGTCTGGACGCGCCAATCATTCCTCGTGGCTTCACCTACCCCCACTCCCTAGTGATGTCTTTTGAATTAGGTATGTTGTTTCTTTTTCTTTACAGCAAACAATTGATGGACAGAATGCTGACATGCTCTCCATGCCACTGGAAACAAGCTATCCTGGCTGAAGAGGGGTGAAACCCCCAAACCGGTCCTAGGGTGCTTTTTTCCGTCTAGGGTGACCTGGCTTGGCAGTTCGGGCTGGACTGTTCCCATGAGGCACAGGGTCAAGACTGATTTGCACATAGCTGGGTTCAAACTGGAATGGCATGGTGAGCAAAAAACTATGGATTTAGGCCCATATCTCTGTACTGGGGTGAATGTATGACATTGTTCTGCATTCTGTCCATCAATTGTTGTTTTTGCATTTGTCAGCCCGATTGGGACGGGTATGCCTAGACGTCAGTCCCGTGCTCTCCATGCCACTGGAATCAAGCTATCCTGGCTGAAGATGGGTGAAACCCCAAAACCAGTCCAAGGATGCTTGTTTCCGGTCCAGGAAGGACCTGGCTTGGCAGTTCGGACTGGACTGTTCCCATGAGGCACAGGGTCAGGACTGATTTGCATATGGCTGGGTTCAAAATGGAATGGCATGGTGAGCAAAAAATCAATGGATTTAGGCACAGATCTCTGTACTGGGGTGAGTGTATGACAATGTTTTGCATTCTGTCCATCAATTGTTGTTTTTGCATCTGTCACCCGAGTGGGACGGGTATGCCTAGACGTAGGTCCCGTGCTCTCCATGCCACTGGAATCAAGCTATCCTGGCTGAAGAGGGCTGAAACCCCGACACCAGTCCTAGAATGCTTGTTTCCAGTCCAGGGAGGACCTGGCTTGGCAGTTCGGGCTGGACAATTCCCATGAGGCACAGGGTCAAGAAGGATTTGCATATGGCTGGGTTCAAACTGGAATGGCATGGTGAGCAAAAAATAATGGATTTGGGCCCATATCTCTGTACTGGGGTGAGTGTATGACATTGTTCCGCATTTTGTCCATCCATTGTTGTTTTTACGTTTCTTTTTCTTTGTCATTCTTCTTATTTTCCCTCACTTTTCTTTTCTTCTCGTTTCCTATTTTTGTATCACATCTTCTTCTTCTGTTACTTCCTTTTTTCTTCTTCTCCTATTTCTGGTTCATCACTCTGTCCTCACATGAATATCTACTTCCCTTAGTTTCCTCTCTCTATTGTCTTTCCTATTTTCATGATCTTCTTTTTTCTCTTTCTCTCCTTTTTTCTTCTTGTCGTATATCATTTTCATACCTAAGTCTTTCATTTCCTATTTTTCTTGGTTTCTTTTTTCTAGCTCACTTCTATATCTATTGTTCTCAATTTTTTTATCATTCTATTTTATGCTCTTCTAGTTGGAATGTTACAAATCTCACTTTTTGTTCTTCGAAGGCCTTTGGGGGCCTTCCTTTCTTTGTTATTTTACTGGTGTTTTTAAGTCCTTGAAAATCATATCTTGGAATGTTAGATGTCTGAAATATCTTATCAAACAACAACGTGTATTAATACATTCATCCAAATTAGGAGCCAATATTGTTTGCTTGTAGGAGTCTCATTTACATGCTATAGAATCTTTAAAGTTGAAGAGGGGTTGGGTCGGGAATGTCTTTTTCTCGCCAGGTGATGGTAAATGCAATGGGGTTGTCACTCTTTGTCACAAATCGTTAAAGATTAATTTGCTTTCTCAACAGTCAGACGAGGAAGGTAGATGGCTATATACTAAACTACAAGTGGGGAATGTTCCATTATCTTTGTTTAATGTTTATGCCCCCAACAATGGTGATCCTCTGTTTTGGTCTTCTTTCTCTCAGCAAATTTCCTCATACATTGATGATAACTTTATCCTTGCTGGTGATTGCAACCAAGTGATGGATCCCTTCAGTGATTGAAGTTCACTGGTTTCTTTTAAACCCCATAAAGCACACAAACTATTTATTCAAACCATTCAGCAATATAAACTCATTGACGCATGTAGAATTTGTAATCCCACCTCTAGAAAATTCACGTTTTTCACCCCAGCCCATCAAACTTAATCCAGATTGGATTATTATTTTGGTTCACTGTGTTGGACTTGGCCCATTTCCCCCCAAAATGTTTCGCTTTTTACCCCCCTATCTTAGGATGTCTCCTCCATGGTAAATAAAGTTGTATAGGCCATGTGAGGTATGAGATGCCCTGTTCAATGTATAATGTCATGCAATGGTGTGAGCACTTGTCAATCCCCCATCAAGAAAATGTACCCTGGTGAAATGTTGCATTTAAAATGGATGCCATGGCTATGTGTTCTGCCACCTGACTGCAGGAGGTTAGCGATGTAGTTGTTCGGTGCCCAGCCACCCCAGTATTTGGACGGAAAGCCTGGCACCCAGGGTGCTCTACTCCTCCCCCTGAGCCAGTTAGAACTAGTTCGCCTTGGAATTCTAGAAGCTTCTGGCACTGCCTGGTAGGTGGGGTGAGGGGGATATAAATCAGGGGGATGTGCCACCATGTGCTGAGACAGAGCAGGGACAGGAACGTGAGGGGACCTACTGCCAGGGCATACCGCCACTTGGGCCTGTGTGCTGGACCCTGCACCCATCTAGAAACCCTCTACTGTCCCCTAGGCTAGTGGAAGCCCCACTGCAGGAGTTCAAGCTGCTGTGTAGGAGGAGGGCCACGCTACAGTAGAGGATGGTTAAAGCCTACCGCCCTGTTTTGATGAGTGCCCACTAACTGCTGACCTGGCCCAGTAGTGCCTGCTGCTCTGTTCCCTGGCCCCTGGAGAAGGAGGGCCAGCCTTAGTCCCTGAAGCTGCTGGGATTTTGTGCTACGCAAGCACTGCGCCTAAAAGCCCCTGAGGCAGAGGAGAGATCCATATTGGGGCTGGACTGGACCCCCCCACCCCCAGGAGGTGAGGAGCGTTACCCTGGGGCTTGCTACTGGGACTGCCAGCCCCCCAGGCGCTATAATCTTAAAGCGCTATGCTGTGAAGACGCTGCTTGGCAAGTGAAGCGCTGTACTGCTGGAGGTGCTACTGCCTGAACTGCTGGTTCCTGAGCGCTGTGCTGCAGAAGCGCTGTTGGGCCTACAGGAACTGTTTTATTGGGAAGAACTGTCTTATGCCAGGACTGCTGTCTCTTACAGTGCTGCATCTACAAAGCGCTATCTTTGCCCAGGACTTTTGTAGCCTGCTGTGCCCTGCGCCTTCTAAGCGCTACAGCACCAGATTCTGCCCCTGGTGCTAATTTGAATAAAAGCAGGAGCTTACCCTGCGTTATTGCCATCTCTCAGCCTTGTGAATAGGGCGGATGCCTACCCCGCGTGAGGATGCGCTGCTGTCAGACAAAGTGAAGCGCTGCAGCAGCCTACTCCGCGTTTTGGCGCCCTTATTAAATTTTAAAACATAGCGGCTGCCTACCCCGTTCTATGCGGATTTTGCTGCAGGTGCCCACCCCGCACTGACTCCGAGGGAAGATCACCGCCACGACCCGTGGCTGTAGAGAAAGCCCTCGGGCCGTTGCGCTGCGCTCAGGGACCCGAAGCCAGGCAGGAGTGCGCCTGGTTTGGGGAGTGGCTGCCCGCCGAGAAGAGGAAGCCGGAAGTAGGCGGACTGGTAGCGGGGTTCCAGTGGTGTCAAGGGAGCCCTGTGGAGAGAGACCGGAGCGGGAGCCCACCCCGTCGGTCAGTGCCCTGCAAGTGGAAACCGCCGGATGCGAGCAGAAGTGCCGCCGGGGCTCCCGTGGTGGAAGGGGAGCCCCGCGTGCTGCCGCAAGTGAGGACGGCTGCCCGGAGGCCGCGTGTGAAGACAGGAGAGCCCAGCGGCCTGGCTGAGACATCCAGAGCCTTGCAGGCTCCTTGCCCAAGCCCCGGGTCCCAAAAGGGGCCCGGGTTAATGAAGTAAGCCCACACAACTACAAATGATGGGTCAGATCTCATTTATTAGCCATTAGTCACAAGAGCTTTAAAAGCCAAGAAAGCGGAGATAAAATTATCTCCCTATTACCTAGCTGTCACTAACACCAGTAAGCGACAGCTAGTAGGAGATAGCGACCATCTTGGGCCCCGCTTTGCATCTCAGTGATATTTATCACTAATGACATGCAAAGTGGGTGTGCCAAGATGTTAGCGACTGGAAACAGTCGCTAACATCGCTATCTCCTATTACCAACTTTTGAAGATATTCGCGCTAAGCGCGAATATCTCCAAAAGCTAACACCTGCCCCTGAGCAGTTCTTAGCCATGTTACCCAATGGTAGGTGGATAACATGGCTAAGAGCATTAGCTCCGTAATGCATGAATATCTCGGACTTTTCAGCGATATTCATGCATTTCGGCCGATTTTTATCGCTTAGGAGATATACCTTGATAATAGCAAGGTTCCTAAGAGATAAAAATCGCCGCAGCTCGGCGATAAAAATATCGCCGCTAAACCAACATAGCGATAATTATCGCTAGCTGTTGGTAATATGCCCCCATGGTTTTATCCACATAAAGGAGC
>NW_028251928.1:0-12185 GCF_964263255.1 Lissotriton vulgaris
AGTGGCAAAACTCAGCAAACTCTGACTGCGGAGCAAAGTTTACCACCCATCGCTATGGTCAGTGCATTCTACTTTTAAGAGTGTGGGTTACGCATTAAACACACTACAACCAGAGTATTTCCTCAGGCCATTTGACTCTTTGGCATGAGCTCCCGCCACGAGCAGGTGGTACGCCTCAGCAACCTGCAAACAGCAGACTCTGCTACTGCGGGTTTGGCATTGTTGGCCTGCGGCAAAGCTGATGGTAGTCCGAGACTTCCTTGATCAATGCTCCTCTCAGGATTCCTTAGAAGGGACTTCCTTACTGGTCCAACTCCATGCACTCTGAGTCATGTTACAATTCCTAATTGTGGGAACGTGAAATAGAAACAAGAACGGGGGAATTATGCACAAATTAATGTAGTTGTGGTTGTTTCCAACTTTACCTTACATATAGAATCAAATGTAACGAGCATTGGCATAGCCAATAGGTCTTGCTTTTGGGACCTTGTAAGTATTTAGTTTTGCAGCACATTATCCTTGGTGCAACAACATCAGCTGTTGATTGGCTAAACCTTGTACCTTATAATTGTTTAGCCATGCAACAGTTGATGTTGTTGCACCAAGGATATTGAGCTGCAAAACTAAATACTTATAAGGTTCCAAAAGCGAGACCTACTGGCTATGCCAATGCTTGTTATTTAAGGGGCACTGGATGGATCGTTTCCACATGTCAGGAACCTTTACCATTTGAAATGCACTGTTGTAGAGTGGGGTCCACATCTTTGCCCATTTGTCTGCCGCACATTTAAACAGGGACACTGGTAAGCCATTGGGACTGGGGCCCCATCCTTCCTCTTGAGCTGGAAGATTCCTTTGATGTTGTGTATTCAGATCTGCATGCTCCGATTCACCTGGTAAAAAGGATTGTTTGCCTACCATATCCCTCCACTGGCTGGCGACCGCTGGGGGTACTAAATTGTACGTGTATAAGACTTTAACATGGCGGACCTAGGGGCTTCTGAGACACCATGCTCCCAGAAGCACACATGGTTGTTGTCTTTCATCAGATGACCCATTCCTTTTGATCCCTTGCCCCCTTGTGTTCCCAAATTGTTTTCCTGAGGTTTTGTATTTTACCTCTACCGCGGTGTTTATTGTGGGTTCGTTTATGTAACAGCTGTGCTTTACAAAGGGATGTTTTTGCTGTGATGATGGCTTTATCATAATGCAGTCCTGCCCGAGGTGTTCAGAGAGGAAGACAGTCAATGGTTGAATTACCTTTGCAGGTTGGGTGGGGTGGGGGGGGGGGGGGGAAAGATAATCAACATTTGTTTTCTTTTGCAATTGCAAAAGTTCCTGTATTATTTGCCTCCCTCTCCCACAAGAGATGGTATCCGGAGCCCTCCTAGACCGACGATGTTGAAATCACCCAATATTATTATTTTATGGGCAGGGTGATCTAGGATGAGAGATTTTAAGCTGTCCAACAGTTTCTGGATTGTCGTCAGCCTTAATATTGTACTTACAGCGTTTATGTAAACGGTTGACCAGTCTCTGATCCAGTGTTTTACAGTTGACTTTCAAACCTCTAATGAGGACATCTTGGGCCACATTACTATCGCTAGGGAGTACTTTGAAGACATCTAGGTAAGCTGCGGGCTTGATGAGGTTTAGTAGGCACCCGAACATACTTGATCATAGAGCGGGAGTTGAAATTTCGTAAAGCCTGGCAAGAGTGAGGGGACAAACTTTCAGGTATCCTGAAGACGGGAGGATATAATTTGTTTCCAAGTAGCCAAGTCTTCCCTACTTAACCTAATGCTCCCGAGGCCTGCCACATTCCACAAAAGTATTGTTAGGGACTTAATTGGTTTCAAGGTCATGTGAGTAGGACCGCTCACGAGGCTAGAGCCTATGCCTGTTTCACTGATGCAGTGGGCGCCAGCTCCCCCCACATGCTGAAAGTTTCTTTCTGCATGTCTGTGTGCACCTCCCTCTGGTTGAGCATGCAGACAATAGTTCATGCTCATGAGCCCACTTTCTATGAAGTCCAGCCCCGAAATGCCTCAGTTGTTTCCTTCAACCCATTTGTTGGAGTTTCCGTGCCATGTGAGTTTAGAAGGACGTATGGATATTTTACAGACAGGGATATATATATATATATATATATATATATATATATATATATATATATATATATATATATATATATATATGTATTAAACGTGAAAGGCACAATGCAAAATTAAATACATGCATGCAAGTTGTTGGCATAGTGATTACAACAATTAGAAATTAGGCTGGAGGAAACTGTGTTGTCCCTATACCATAGCCCGTTTTTTCAAAATTGCCATATTCTCAGCTTGCTTATCGCTCTTCTCTTCTATACTGCCCCAGTGGGCTTTAACAAATGTGCACCACTCAGAATAAATCCCATAATAATTTTGCATTGTGTAAAAAGTTTTTTTAAATCATGCAATTTATAGCCTTTCACGTTTAATCTAATAGCGCAATGATTTGATGACAATGTGTAACTCAGCCAGAACTACGAGTCTGTTATTCATGTCTATCGCTCTGTAGTTTACTATCACGTGATCGGGGCTTTGCACATGGGTTATAATGGCCGCCACAAAACAAAAACCTTCAGTGAACAAGCCTGCAGGTCAGGCGAAACGCGTCCGAGGGGCTGACTCAATAAAAGAATTTTGGCCAGCACATGGTGTCGTCAAGCGTGTTGTTCTACAGCGTGCTGGAGAAATTTAATATTAAGGACTAGACTACGGAAGTCCTTTTTGCGACGACACACCCGCTGTTCTGGCAGGCGACGGCGTACTCTGTAGTAAGGAGTTGGGAAGCTGTGATTCCGCCATCGCCCCCCCATGCACTTCATTGAGGACGAGTGAGGTCATACTCGCCGTGAAAAACAGAAGAAATACCTGCCGCCGCATCGAGACGAGAGTGAGTCCGATTTCCGGGATTCCTGCGACGAGCTGCGGGCGGCAGGTAGGAGACTACGGAAAAGTGCTGGGAAGCGGGGAAGCCAGTTTAGTCAGAAGGGTGTTACTTTGTCTGACACTGGCGGTTGCTGACCAGGGACCTTGTGTTCCTAGATACCTGTTGTATACAATGTCAGACCTTGAGCTTCAAGAACGAGAGGAAGCTGCCCTGTCCATTTTCAATGACACAGCAAAATCGAGCACGAAAGCAGCAGTGCGGGAAACGAGTGAAAGGGTCTCTGACACACTGACCCGTTTAAAGCGCCTTGAGAAACTAAAGCGCGGTGAACTGTCCAAGTGGTGGGAACAAAAATCTTTGCAACGCTACTTGGAAGTCAAAAGAATCTCACGTGGACTTAGAATAATGGTAACACCAACCTACGAACAACCGGACCCCAACATGCTACGGGAGTGGGCAACAAATAATCATGAGTCTTCAAGCAGAATGTTGGAAATTTTAATCAAATACGCTGAATCCGACAGACGCAAAATGCTGCAAGAAATTGAACAGATAATGTCCATACTGGAGAAAGAGACCGATCAAGACCTAATAACTAAGTTCTCCAAAGAAATGAAGGACAGGCTGAAAAAATTGGAAACCGAAATAAAAGAAAGAAAGGCGCAGAAATTCACACGCGACAAACTAGACTACGAACGTGGTCAAATTTATACCTTCGCGAAGAAATTCGATTCAATAAGAAAACAGAAACTCAATGCTAGAGCGCCTAGATCTGTCCCGCAATCAGATGCAAGCAGCGTCTTGAGCTCGGATGTCGAGATGGAACTGGATGAGGGTCAGCAAAATACCCTGGAAGCGCCAACGGTGCTAGATGAATTTGCTTTTTTAGAGGAAGAACGGAGGTTCAACCTCAGACCCAGACGGCAAATCTCATACGGAAAACCAAGAGGAAGAGGCAGAGGCAACGGAGGCGGAAAAGCAGGCAGCAATACCAACGCGTCCTCAGGGAAAGGGAACAAGAAAACCTAAATGTTGCAATGGATGATACGACTATCATCAATCTAACCCAGACTCCCCTCACGAAGAAAGAAGAGAGCATTCTAAAACTTGGCCTCTCCTTCTGCCCTCCAGCAGAATTCAATTATGTTGATACAAGGGTCGATACGTATAAGTTCGTAAGAACACTGAAACTAAAGAAGTTTTTTGCACTTAATAAACATCATAAGAAAACAGCCCCAGGTTTGGCTATGGGCAATCCTGTCCTTAATGAGAACTTGTCAGTGGCAGACATGGACATGATGCTGGATTTGCAGGAAATTGACTGTATGTCCATTGATGATCAAGCTACAGAACAACAATTGAACCTGGAGTCAACCACACCTATGTCTATCAGTCAGGCGAGACAGGTGGCATTGGAGCAAGATGTAGACATTGGCAGTAGTGTCACAACAGACTTTAAGGTCGCCTCCAAATTTGTACCCATGAATGCAAGAGACTCAGTGGATGTGTTCCACGAACTGATTACGAATGACCTAAAAAACATGGAAAAATGCACCAGTGTACATCATAAAATTTTCACTAAGCAAGAAAAAGAGTTTGATGCTTTAATTACAAAACTGAAGACTGATAAGAACTGTATAGTACGTGATGCTGACAAAGGGGGGAACATAGTTCTCTGGGATAAAGATAAATACTTAATGGAGGCTTACAAGCAATTGAATAATCGGGGTAATTATATCAAAATTGCTGAGAAGGAAATGTGTAGTAGTTATGACAAATATAACAGTCAACTACAAGAATGGTATAATTCAAACTTATTAACCAGGGAGGAACTACAGTACCTGAAAATATCCAACCCAGTGACCCCAGTACTGTACCTTATCCCTAAGGTACATAAAGATGCCACAAATCCCCCAGGGCGACCTATTATCTCCGCCATAGGAGGGGCCTTGGAAAACACGTCACGCTACATTGATTCTTTTCTTTGCCCTATTGTAAAACAACTCCCATCTTACATTCAGGATTCAAATGACTTCCTCAGACAGATTTATGACCTACCCTGGGAAGATGATTACCTCTTGGTGACCATCGATGTCACCACGCTCTACACGAGCATTAAGCACGAGGACGGCATACGGGCAATTAAACATTTCTTGAAAAACCGGCCCATTAACCTCTGGGCACATACCCAGATGTTACTAGCCATGACGTCAGTGTGCTTAAAAAACTATTTCTTCCTCTTTGACTCAGTGCTGTACCAACAAACCTGTGGAACCGCGATGGGCACCTGCTTCGCCCCCAGCTATGCTAATTTGCATATGGGCTGGTGGGAGGAGCAGGTGGTCAGAGTGGATTTCACAGAAGAATGGGAGAATAATGTCCTCCATTGGAGTCGCTACATAGACGACCTTTTTGTTGTCTGGAAGGGAACGGAAGAATCAGTACGAGGTTTCATCAAGAAACTTCAGAATAATAACTTGAACTTAAAGTTCACGTATAACATCAGTAATACATCACTCACCTTCCTTGACCTTGAAGTTTTTATCAAAAACTCCAGACTTCATACTAAACTATACAGAAAGCCCGCGGTCGAAAACACACTGCTTCATGCAGCAAGTTTCCATCCGAAAAATCTGATAAGAAGTATCCCCTATGGGGAAAGCCTGAGAGCTATTCGTAATTGTAGTGACAAAGCTGACTTAGAAACAGAACTAGCCACCCTGAGTTCTAGATTCAAGGAGAGAGGTTATACAGATGAAAACATCAAAAGCTCAATCCACAAAGCCAAACTAAAGAGCAGAGAGGAGATCCTTTTTAAAAATAAAAAAGATCAAAGCAAGAAAGAGAGTTCCAAGGTAAGGATGATTACCACTTACAACCGTAAACACAGAGAGGTCCGGAACATTCTGAATAGGCACTGGCATTTAATCAGCAATGATCCAATATTACAACCGCTAGTACCTAAAAGACCAGCAAAAACATTTAGGAAAGCCAGATCATTCAAACAAATGTTAGTGTCCAATATTTTACCACAAAAAAACAAAGGAAACACAACCTGGCTTAGAAGTAAACCGGGCTTTGTACGATGCACGAAATGTAAGGCGTGTAAACAAGGCAAAAATACACAAAAGTTTACTTCAAACCTGTCCAAGAGGGAGAAAAAGATAAGAGGAAATTTCACCTGTAAGTCAGACTATGCTATTTACGTGCTTCAGTGTCCATGTGGACTGAAGTACGTGGGGAGCACCATTAATCCTGTCCACCTTAGAATTTTACAACACATGAGGGCCATAAGAAGTGCAGATAAAGCATACCCGGTGGCACGCCATTTCGAGCTTGAGCATAACAAAGATGACACAGGATTATCCTACTTTGTGATAGACAATGTGCCACCTAATGCCCGAGGTGGGGACAGACTGAAAAAATTGAGACGTCTGGAGTCGCGATATATTGTTGAATTAAATACTAAGGCACCGATGGGTCTGAATGTGGAAGAGGACCTGATCACACACTTATGAACAGTACCGCTTTATGATATGAAATGAATCTTGAAATTTTGGAACTAGGAACAGCAACCTTTTTAAGCACTACTTTAAGGTTTTAATGTTTGGTCTTTTAATGTAATTAAATGACAACACGGGGATGAATGGGATTTTTCACATTGGCCAGCGATAGACATTAGACAAGTTTAGCCCACTAGATGCTCAATACAAAGGAAATATTATGGGATTTATTCTGAGTGGTGCACATTTGTTAAAGCCCACTGGGGCAGTATAGAAGAGAAGAGCGATAAGCAAGCTGAGAATATGGCAATTTTGAAAAAACGGGCTATGGTATAGGGACAACACAGTTTCCTCCAGCCTAATTTCTAATTGTTGTAATCACTATGCCAACAACTTGCATGCATGTATTTAATTTTGCATTGTGTAAAAAGTTTTTTTAAATCATGCAATTTATAGCCTTTCACATTTAATCTAATAGCGCAATGATTTGATGAGAATGTGTAACTCAGCCAGAACTACGAGTCTGTTATTCATGTCTATCGCTCTGTAGTTTACTATCACGTGATCGGGGCTTTGCACATGGGTTATAATGGCCGCCACAAAACAAAAACCTTCGGTGAACAAGCCTGCAGGTCAGGCGAAACGCGTCCGAGGGGCTGACTCAATAAAAGAATTTTGGCCAGCACATGGTGTCGTCAAGCGTGTTGTTCTACAGCGTGCTGGAGAAATTTAATATATATATATATATAGATATATATATATATCTATATATATATTACCTACTGGCGGTCGCCAGTAGGTAGTTATAGTTAGGATTATTTTCAATGCAAAATCTCAACATTCTATTGTGAATAACTTTGGCGCCGGTTGAGGAATCTGCTTGAAAATTTACTCAAATTTGCCTCGCGGCGCTCCGGTCCTTCCCTGGGATTCGTGAAGCGGGGGCCGAGATAAAAGGGGGGTCCCAAAACGTGTTTTCCCCATGTTAATTTCCATAGGGCGGTCGACCTCACTTTTAGCCCGAACGGCTGAATGGATTTCCACCAAACTTGGCAAAATTGTAGGGACTGGTAGCCCGATGTGCCTTTGCTATGTCTCAAGATATGTGCTCCAGTGGATTTTGAGTAATTTAGGTTAAAAAAAATATATATATCTATGGCCGCGCCCCGGTACGCGCACCGGGGAGCGCTCCGGGCGCGCCACGCGACTTGCGCACGGAAAGCTGATTGGCTCTCGGGTGTCTGTCAACATTCCAAACAGTCAGGAGCGGCCGCCATCTTGTGTCTTGGTAGGATCGAGACACAAGAGGTGGCAAAAACAAAGGGGGAAATGACCATAAGGGGGCAGAGTAGACCCCCCCTGAACACCTAGGTTTGATGTGGGGGCTATAAAAGGGCCCGCGGGGCAAACATTTTTTTTTTGATTTGCGCGGGGGAGCGCCCGGTACGCGCACCGGGGAGCGGACCGGGGAGCGGACCATGGGGAAAAAAAAATAACAGAGTTTTTAAAAAATGTAGCCTTTTTTTATAAATTGGAGGTAGTTCTAAAAAGAACTGGTTTTTTTCTTCTTTTTGTTGTTTTATATTTTTTTAGTGTTTTTTGAACATTTTGTACTTTTTTTGGCTTTTATGAGCTATTTTATATATTTTTTGTTATTTTTATGAGGAGAAACGAAAAAACAGGGAATTGAAAATGGCTCAACTGGAGCAAAAAAAAAAAGGAAAAAATTAGAGTTTTTTGGGGCAAATGTGGTTGTCACCAGCAAGGACGATGAGCTTTATGCTCTGTTCACCATAGGAGATGGTCTTACCACAAAAAATACATGTAATTCGGAAATCCCCAAACCGTGGTTGGATGCAAGGGATCGTCTCCCTTGTCTCTGGTCCCGATGGAGTGGGTTGCTTTCTTTTGGAGGTGGTGCTTGAAGATTGGAGAGGGTTACTGGCCAGTTCCCTCATCTCTTCAGCAGAATAGTTGATTGGATGCTTGCGCTGCATGTGTCTAATCATAGTATTATTACCAAAAGAATATTTTTTGTTCGGGTTTCCCCTTGAAAGTTCCATGCCACAGATTAGGCAAGTCACCTTGGCCGCATTGACTTTCTTCTTGCCCTCTGGGATAGAAAAAAACTCCCATACAATGTGTGGTCTTGGCTTGTAGGGGGTATTGTCTTCTTGCAGCCATCTACGCTTTCCGGTGCGCACACCGGGGCGCGCACCGGGAGCGCTCCAGGGCAAAAAAAATAAATAAATATTATATAAATATATAATATAGGTTTCATTATAAAAAATATTACATTTCAGAGGTTTGGCTTGACACAGTCGTATCACTCACAAGCCTGAATATTTAGCACAGGGCTGGCTTCTGCGTTCACGGCGCACGCCTGGAGGCCAAACACGTTATTAGTTAACAAACCAGTGCTGCTGATTATTGCAAAGGTATATGTGGCTTTGAGCATATTTGTTGCCTGGCATCTGCCAGCAAAGCACGATTTTACTTCTTCCCAACTATGTTTTATACATCACTATATAACCGTTTATGCCGTTTTTGTGTGTTGGACATAACAAGGGTTACTGACCATTGCTTAATTAAAAGGGACTCAAAGTAGTTCTCAGAATGATGAAAGGCTGAGTTGGCTCTGCGGAGAGTAAAACTTATGGCATCAAGGTAATAAAGATAGCAACAGCAGGCGCCTAGCTGGCTTTTGTCTGCTGACTCTGATCACTTTCAATTTAGATTGAACCCCCGAAAAAACTAATTTTGTATGAAATTGGGGAATTTATACCTTAGTTGCTTAAACAATCAAAGCACATCTCAATCACAAAAAATGTTAAAACTGAAATCACCCTCAAGAGCCCTTAGTTCAAATGTCTTCTAAGTGCCAGAATCTGATCTAGATAATAGCTATATTGGGTTAGGGAATACATCCATATTTTCCAGATCTCCCAATCTTAGCTTAATACTTTCGAAGAAAAACAACTACTTCCTTTTTCCAATTTCAATGTTACAACAAACCCGGTGTAATCCCAAAATATTATTTCAGCTCAATTCAATGAACCCAAATATCCCAGAACATACCTATTCTAGGTTACATACATTAGTCTAGTCTACCCCTTTTATATCCATTTTAGGAAAAGACAATAACAGTTCTTGGGAAGAGGTAAAGCTGTGGGTAAGAAAAACACAAGAAAGGAAGATGTTGGGTGTCTGGAGCTTCCAGAACCATTCCCCACACCAGTGTACCACAGAGACAAATGGGGGAGACCTAACAGGCAGAACTTTTCTTTCCAGGTTGCTTTCAGAACACCACTTTTTAGAGCAGAGAGTGCCTGATTGAAGTACCTAAGAGAGTGGAGGAAGGGAGCAGAACTGCAATTCTACCGCAGAGTTGTATTTTAAGACCTAGGGGGAATACAAAATAGCACTTATTGAACTGATGCAAGCACCTTAGCTTGCTGTTATCCTCCAACAGTCTGCTGTTGTGAATGTGTATATTTACAGAATAGATATGATATATTTTGTTGAAGACCATTGCTGGTATCTGGTTGTAATTTCACGCACAAAATGCCTTCAACACAAATGTCGACATTAAAAATATCTACAGCAATACCCAGCAGTTGATGCCCCTATTAGCTATATGCTGAAACATTAACATGAAAGGAATTGTCAACTGCAAGCATCTCCCTATAAATATGGTAGGTTTGGGGCTGAAATACTAAATTAAAGAGGTCGGACAAGTCAAATTGAAACATGGTGAAATTACAGACAAAATATGGTGGGGTTATAGTTTGAGGAGTAGGTCTTTTTAGTACCTCAGGTTTGTCCGATGTGACAACCTAATCCTGTTTGTTTCATACTCCAATGAGCTACTGTACTGTTGCTTTTTATATGTAAGTTTCTAAGTGGTATTTTGTGGTATCTTGGGTGCGCACGATGATTCACTTCTCCAGGAGGATTAGTATTTAAGGCTTAAATTAAGGGGTCACGACGGGAATGATGGGTTCAAGGTGAATGATGCCTCTGTAATAGATCCCGAATGTGACGTGCGGGGGTAAGTAACGCCACTAGGTAAACAAAATACATGAGGTAGCTAACAGTGCATTACAGAAGGGGGAAGTGACAAGGGGCAGGTTACAAGAGAAACCAAGTACAATTGGAGGCGGCATACTGTACAGGGACAATGTCTGAGAAGAACCAGAAAGCGTATTCCTGAGTGTTAAATTTCGAACTGGGGTAATCATAAATGCTTAGAACCCTGGAGTTGACAGTACCCCTATTAAGTTGGGCAGGCGAAGGGAGCTCGGGTTAAGAGCCATCCAAATACGCAATGGGGATAGGTGGAATGCTTGTCTGGACTGGGGGTGAACATATCCCTCCTGGATGTACAAGTGGTACGAAACAGCGAGGTGAAGTAGCTAGGTGGGTGGGGGGCTCTTTCATCGACGGGGGCCTCCTCCAGAGCTGTGGCGGAGTCACAGGGCGATCTGGAAGCAGATGGACAGTAGGGGTACCTCTGTGGCAGAAGGATACAGTCTAAATACCTCTGCCTGGCACAGTAAGGGTGCCTGAGCCAAGAACCTGGAGCCGAGGGGGCTCCAGGAAACAGCGTCGGCGCCCCGTTAGTCCTTCGGGCGGTCGGGGGGCCTGAACCGACCGGGGGTGTGCCTCATCGCTCCGCCCTGACAGGGGGGGCGGGAGTAGAACGAAATAAAGTGATAATTTACTGCACCGTCAGAGCATCGACTCGCCGTGCAAGATGGCTCCTTAGGCATGCGGGTCAGCGAGGGGCTGCCGCATTGGATCGCCTGTAAGATGACCCACCTTATCAGCTACTTGTTGTACGAAATAAACCTGCACCACCGCTTTCCCACAAATATGTCTCATGAGTTTCCTTGGTATGTAAGTATTAACGTGCGCAGTGTGGAGCGAGCGCTGGCGGTGTGGGCACTATGCCGCTGGCCACGCGACACAGAGGGGAGCATGGGCGAGACAGCGTCTTAGTCCCACACGTCGCGCGAGAGGAGCCTGCAGCGCGCCAACACCCCCCTCCTCGCTAACGGCCAATTGGAGGGCGCTCCTAGGCAGGGGGGGGCGTTCCCGGGGGGTTTTATAGCAGGCCCAGCACGTTGCTCGGCCTTTCCTGCCGCGTCGGTCCCTTAGGCTGCTCTGCGCTGTTCCCACCCTAACCCTGACCCAGCGGCAGAGCGGAGGGCGAAAGTTGTGAACTTTTAATGGTCATGTTTTGTGTTGCAGGCGGAGTCACAGGGCGATCTGGAAGCAGATGGACAGTAGGGGTACCTTGCGGCAGAAAGATACAGTCTAAATACCTCTGCCTGGCACAGTAAGGGTGCCTGAGCCAAGAACCTGGAGCCGAGGGGGCTCCAGGAAACAGCGTTGGCGCCCCGTTAGTCCTTCGGGCGGTCGGGGGGCCTGAACCGACCGGGGGTGTGCCTCATCGCTCCGCCCTGACAGGGGGGGCGGGAGTAGAATGAAATAAAGTGATAATTTACTGCACCGTCAGAGCATCGACTCGCCGTGCAAGATGGCTCCTTAGGCATGCGGGTCAGCGAGGGGCTGCCGCATTGGATCGCCTGTAAGATGATCCACCTTATCAGCTACTTGTTGTACGAAATAAACCTGCACCACCGCTTTCCCACAAATATGTCTCATGAGTTTCCTTGGTATGTAAGTGTTAACGTGCGCAGTGTGGAGCGAGCGCTGGCGGGTGGGCACTACGATGCCTGG
>NW_028251929.1:0-61068 GCF_964263255.1 Lissotriton vulgaris
CGATATAGGTGTATAAGTATTTTTGATAGTGTTTTATTGTTCATTGACAGCATGTATGAGTGAATCTACAGGTACGTGATTAGATGTGTGTATACATCTATGAATCACTGAGTGGATTTGGATTATCATGTCCTATACTTTGGAATTTTTGAAAGACTGACTTTGAGGATGCTATAAATTACTCAAGTCTGCCCAAATTGTGTGGGTAAAATTGATACCTAGTCACTTTGAATAAGAATGTACTTACGTCTCGTCTAACATTTGGAAAAATATCTAGTTATATGACAACAGGATACCGACATAACTTGAAGGAAATAAGAACGCCCTGAAGAAGTTCTGTTGTACAGAACGAAACGCGTCGCCTGGCTGTGGTACATAAACTGAAGGAAAATAAAAGCATTTGAATATACACCAAGATTCAGCGCTTCAATAAGGACTCTAAGTGATATGAATTGATTGGACTTGTTGTGCAAGTGGTGCTGTGCCAAACTTTGGAATATTCTCCACTACTCTCTACTACTCACTCTCTACTACTCTACTACTCTCTAATACTCACTCTCTACTACTAATTCTCTACTACTCTAGTACTCTCGACTACTCTCGCTCTACTACTCACTCCCTACTACTCACTATCTACTACTCTCTACTACTCACTCTCTACTACTCTCTACTCTCTACTACTCACTCTCTACTACTCTCTCTCTATTAGTCTCTACTACTCTCTACTACTCTCTACTACTCACTCTCTACTACTTACTCTACTATTCACTCTCTACTACTCTCTACTACTCACTCTCTACTACTCTCTACTACTCACTCTCTACTCTCTATTACTCACTCTCTACTCTCTAACTCTTTACCTCTCTCTACTAGTCTCTACCTCTCTACCTCTACCTCTCTACCTCTCTCTACATGCACACATATACAAATATATATATGCATATATATGCATATGCATTTATATATATATATATGTATGTGTGTGTATATATATACATACATATATAAACATATATAATCTGCATATCTATATAAATACAAATATAAATGTATGCATACATATACATATAAGCATACATATGCATGTTATTTACATGAAAGTTTGAAAAACACTAATAACAGCAAAGCTAAAAAGCCACCTCATTACAAACAGACTGGCTTTAACTTAAACGAGGGCGAGATCTATTGCATTTTAAATGCTTGTTTACTTTGGTTCCATCAAGAAGGCATTCAGATGTGTCACACATTTGCCATAAGTTCTGAATGTTAGCACTCTAGTTACTCATTAGATCACTGTAGTAAAGCTACTGTTCACCAGGGAAGTCTGCTGCTGGTATTCGAGGTGCATGTTTCAGTCTGCATGTCAGAATTTATTTAATGAAATAGAAGAGGATTTGAGAAGTCACTCAAAATGTGCCCTAATTTTTCTTTCTGAAGCACTAATCACACTTTCTATGGCAAAATGAACCCCATCATTTTGTTCCTTTTTAAATTAAATGTTTTCAGACTTCCCACTTCATTCCAATCAAGATGGCTTCTGGTGTGCCATACTTTTGTCATAAGTAAGACTGTTAGCGCTCTAGTTGTTCTTTAGAACACTCTGGGACATTCTGTCATTGGGCTATACTTGGGCTACATCTGGGTGATATTTGGGCTACATTTGGGCTCTTTTGTCTCTGGTGGCCATCTTGGGAGACTGCATGTCAGCATTTTTTAATGAAAGAGAAGAGGATTTGAGAAGTCACTCAAAATGTGCCCTAATTTTTCTTTCTGCAGCACTACTCATACTTTCTATGGCAAAATGAACCCCCTCATTTTGTTCCTTTTTAAATTAAATGTTTTCAAACTTACCACTTCATTCCAATCAAGATGGCTTCTGGTGTGCCATACTTTTGTCATAAGTAAGACTGTTAGCGCTGTAGTTGTTCTTTAGAACACTCTGGGACATTCTGTCATTGGGCTAAACTTGGGCTACATCTGGGTGATATTTGGGCTACATTTGGGCTCTTTTGTCTCTGGTGGCCATCTTGAGAGACTGCATGTCAGAATTTTGTAATGAAATAGAAGAGGATTTGAGAAGTCACTCAAAATGTGCCCTAAGTTTTCTTTCTGCAGCACTAATCATACTTTCCATGCTAAAATATAACCCCTCATTTTGTTCCTTTTTAAATTAAATGTTTTAAGAGTTACCACTTTATTCCAATCAAGATGGCTTCAGATGTGCCATACCTTTGTAATAAGTAGGACTGTTAGCGCTCTAGTTGTTCTTTAGAACACTCTAGGGGGCTGCAGTAGAACACAAAGGAATCAACTGACAGTCTCTGTCCTTGTTTGATGTACATGTTTTACTGGGAATGTCAGACTTCATTCTCACATGACTGAAAAAGATAATGTGAATTTACAGAAAATATGCTTTCAGTTTAGCTCATAGATCCCCTTCCAAACCACTGTGTGAAAAGCATGAGATAATAGTTTTCTTTCAAACATGAGTCATGATATCCCAGCAGAAGGCTTTTTCACATGGTAAAATCACCTTAGAACACACCACAATTCCTAAAATGAGTATGGTACAATCAACAAATGATTTATAATGTAACTAAAGTCCTAAAACCTTCTATTAACTGCAATGCTTTTTAATGAGGTGCTATCATGTACATTGGTCCCAAGATGGCTGCCAACACTTCTTGGATGAAGTGCTGACAGCCAATCAGATCTCACGATGAGATGTGTGGTTAGGCTCCGCCCAGAAATATATATTTTTTACTTTTGATTTTCTCAGGAACTACTGGAGGGATTTACACCATTTAAACAAAAGGCACTTCTGCGTACCAGTCCCTACAATTTTGCCAAGTTTGTTGTAATTCCGTTCAGTGGTTTGGGCTGTAGTCGTGTCTAAACACCCTATGGAAATTAACGTGGGAAAAACACGTTTTGGGACCCCCCCTTTTTTCTCAGTCCCTGCTTGACAAATCTTCCCAAAACTTTCAGGGAAGGAGCAGACCTAAGCTGGCCAAAACTATGGAAAATTGCACACAAACTCCTCATTCGACGCCAAAGTTATTCCAAATAGAATGTTGCGGATTTCCTATGGAAACTAGGCCCTAACTATATATAGCTACTATAATATATATATATATATATATATATATATATATATATATATATATATATATATATATATATATATATATATATATATATTACCTACTGGCGGTCGCCAGTAGGTATATATAGTTAGGATTTTTTTGAATAGGGATTTCTGAAAATTCTATGTTGAATAAGTTTGGCGTTGATGGACGGAATTGGCTGAAATTTTCAGGAAAATGGCACATTTTGTTTCTGAGCGTTTGGGGGGGTTTCGTCAGGCGGGGGCCGAGAAAAAAGGGGGGTCCCAAAACGTGTTTTTAACATTGAGTTTTGAGTGGTTTATATGGAAATGAACTTTGAAAAATATATATTGGGCTACATTGGGCTATATATATGTTAGAGCCCAAATGTAGCCCAATGTAGCCCAATGTAGCCCGATGTAGCCCAAAGAAGGACACCAGAGACAAAAAAAAACAAGTGTATCCCAAATATCAGCTAGATGTAGCCCAACTATAGCCCAGTGACAGAATGTCCCAGAGTGTTCTAAAGAACAACTAGAGCGCTAACAGTCTTACTTATGACAAAAGTATGGCACACCTGAAGTCATCTTGATTGGAATAAAGTGTTAACACTTAAAACATATAATTTGCAAAGAAACAAAATGAGGGGGTTCATTTTGCCATAGAAATTATGATTAGTGCTGAAGAAAGAAAAATTAGGGCACATTTTGAGTGACTTCTCAAATCCTCTTATATTTCATTAAAAAAAATTCTGATATGCGGTCTCCCAAGATGGCCACCAGAGACAAAAGAGCCCAAATGTAGCCCAAATATCAGCCAGATGTAGCCCAACTATAGCCCAATGACAGAATGTCCCAGAGTGTTCTAAAGAACAACTAGAACGCTAACATTCTTACTTATGACAAAAGTATGGCACACCTGAAGTCATCTTGATTGGAATAAAGTGGTAACACTTAATAAATTTAATTTGAAAAGGAACAAAATGAGGGGTTTCATTTTGCCATCGAAATGTTATATATATATATATATATATATATATATATATATATATATATATATATATATATATATATATATATATATATATATATATATATATATATATATATATATTCGTTCCACAACACATCAAAATTATGATGAAGACAGGACACCCAGAGCTGCAGTTACATAGGAGTTTATTTGGCAGATGAAAAAAGTTCCACGCCGCGTTTCGCCATTACGGCTTGGTCACGCTCGTCTCGTGGCGTTGGTTGCCATTATTTAAACACCACACCCTAGTGCATAGAATAAAATCACGTGAGCAATGTGGCGGCCATCTTGTAACATGTAAATAAACTTCTAATCCACAATATGCCTGTATTTTACATCAAAATGGGTCAGAGAACATAAGAATATCAAAACCAAATAATAATTTGCAACAATATCAAAATGCAAAATATTCTTAAAAAATGTTCGTAATGTGATGCAAAGTATTTGACATTGCCGTATTTACACAATTTCGGTAATCGCAACTATCATACATTCATTGAAATAACGAACAGAGCTAGAATATTGCTCACTTCACGTTTAACATCAAATGCCCCGTGATTGGTGTCTGTGTGCTTACGTCATTGTTTGTTTATGCTGCACTTTGTTAGCGTGATCAAAACAACATTTAGGTATAATGGTTAAACCCAAGGCATGACTGTAGTCAACAAGAACATGATTAAACGAGAGAACCTCATATGATTCAGAATTGCATTCCGATTGACTCGTCAGTAGTAGTCATGTTGCTATGGAAACATGTCACATGTTATACCTGCAGCAACGCTACGATCCTGGCTGTACATGTGAACATACATCAATTGTCTTTGAAACAGTAGCGCCCCAGTGGGCAGAAGAGCTATCATTGTCTTTGGACAGTGGCGCCCCAATGGGCAAAAGAACTCAGTCTTAAAGTAATACATTTTCATGAGGATTTGAGTTTTGCCCCAGTGAGCGATTCAACAAATAGTCTGAGTCTATTTCTAAATCCAAAAAAAAGATAAATTCTTGTGCAAAGGGACTTCCATAGCTTGACCACCGATTAAACTTGTATCAATTGAGTCTGGAAAGCATTATATTCAAATTCCATGTTGTGCCGCCACCACGTGATGTGTGAAATTCTGAAAATAAAATAAGTTACATTAAAATCAAGAAAACCGCGGATATCAGTTCATAACAATTCCTAATCATATAAATGTATTGCCAATTCTTCAGTAAGATTTAAACCCTTCGGTGTCAAACATTCAAAATCCACAATATATTTGGACTCAAGTTTTCTGAGGGACAGTTCTAAATTGCCTCCTCTTACTCCCAGATCAACACTGTCTATTACAACCAATTGCACCAATTGTTCTTTTTGCATGTGCATATCTGAAAAATGCCTGGCAACCGGATATTGTTTATTATTGTTGTGTATGGCTCGTAGGTGTTCCAGTACCCTTTTCTTTGCAGTGTGCTTGGTACTGCCTACATACCATTTGTTGCATGGGCAGATTAGGATATATATGCTGTATGGGGTGTTACATGTCAATCGTTTGCGGATTGTGAACACTCTTTTACTGTTCGGGACAGTTAGTGTTTTACAGTCTTTGCTGAACTTACATGCTTTACATTTACGACAGCATTTGAAACCCACATCACTCTTGTTTGAATTGATCTTAGAGGTCACATAGTTATGGCTAAGTTCATCTCTTAGTGATTTGCCTTTCCGGAATGTAATTTGTGGATTGTCATTAAGATATTTTTTCAAATGTGTATCAGTGTGAAGAACATGCCAATGTTTTGTTGAAAATCTTCCGGACATGTTGTGCTTGTTCAGAAAAAGTAGTAATGAACCTTACTTTGTCTGTTGCCTCAGTCTTACTGCGAGGATTCAGTAATTCCTCTCTGTTTTTTAAAACTACTCGATCTTTGGGAGTATTTATTATTTTCTGACTGTATCCTCTACTGCGGAATCTGTCACACATAATTCTTTCTTCATCCTGGTAGGCATCGTTGTTACTACAATTGCGTTTTACCCATAGTAATTCTCCGTAGGGTATACTACCTATCAAACTACGGGGATGGCAGCTGTTCGCATTTAAGATGCTGTTCCCAGCTGTTTTTTCCAGTATAATTTGGTATTAAGTTGGTTGTTCGTAACTGCCACAATTACATCCAGAAATTCCACTTCATTTTTGCTGAAGTGTCCAGTGAGTTTCAGATTTAGATGATTGAGATTCAGTTTGTCAAAAAAAGATTGTATTGATGTAACATCACCACACCAAATAAAGAAAATATCATCTATGTATCTCAGCCACAGGGCAACCTGATCGAATTCTGCCATCTCCCTGACGACCTGCTCCTCCCACCAGCCCATGAAAAGATTCGCGTAGCTGGGAGCGAAGCAGGTCCCCATGGCTGTGCCCTGTGACTGTCGATACAAGACGTCATCAAAATAAAAAAAATTGTTCTTGAGACAAAACTCAATCATATCCACCAACATTTGTGAGTGTTGTGAAAATGAGACAGATCTAGTTCTCAAAAAAATGTTTCACTGCTTGTAAGCCATGATGATGTATTATGCTCGTATAGAGGCTGCTAACATCGAGTGTAGCTAACACATATTCTTCCTCCCAATGGATGCCATTTATAACTGTGAGGAAATGAGTGGTATCCTTGATGTACGAAGGGAGAGACACAACATATGGTCTAAGGAAATAGTCTATGTATTTAGACGTATGTTCCAGTAATGAACCCATTGAAGATACTATTGGGCGACCCGGGGGGATAATAGGGTCCTTGTGCAGTTTCGGAAGCAAGTATAGCACCGGTGTTCTGGGTTGAGCACAGTATAAATATTGGTATTCTTCTTGCTCCACTAGCCCTTTGTCTTTCCATTCAAGTAACAGATCCCTGAACCTTAGATTAGATCCCAGTAATTCATCTCTGTTGGTTTTACAGTAACAGTTCTCATCATTTAATTGTCAGTGACCCTCCTCCAAGTATTTGATCTTGTCTAATACCACCACATTGCCACCCTTGTCACTTTCTCTGATGACAATTGTATTATCCTTTTTAAGATTTTCAATAGCTGCAATTTGGTCAGAGGATAGGTTTTTCTTAGATTGTGAAATTTTCTGAAATCTTATTTTGGTTAAATCTTTAACAACTCCCCTTTCAAAGACATCAATAGCTTCACATTGAACATTAGGTAGGAAGACTGATTTGGGCTTAAAAGTGGATCCTGGATTGAGTCCTACATCTGTCCCCAATATATCCATATCTATGGTGGAAATGTTCACGGGGTCAGAGTCTAGTATTTGCATAAATACAGCGTCATTCGTGTCAAGATTACAAATGTTAGTAGAGGTACTTACAATTTCATTTGTCTTAGGCTTCGTCGCATACCATTTTTTCAGTTTCAATTTCCTGGCAAATAGAAATATATCGATCCGAGTGTCAGCAAAATTCATGTTGTTAGATGGCCAAAATGATAATCCTAAGGCAAGAGTGCTCTCTTCCTCTTTCGAGAGTAGTCTTTGAGAGAGGTTGACAACCGTCATGTTCACTTCTGGTTTTTGCTCCTTGTTGCCATTCCCATGGGAGCTTTGTTGCCGTTGGCGCCGCCTCTTTTTGGCTTGTTTGTTGCAGCGGTTCTCCCTCTGTGCCCTCGACCTCTTGCTGGACTCCCAGCCTGGTATGTGTTGGTTCGATTCTTGCTGATCATTTGGAACTGTAATAAAAAATTGGGGTTTTTGACGAACCATTGGTTGCATCTTGATTGGTTTCCACAGTGGAGGCATCCGATATATTACCGTCCGATATGTCACTTTCTGTGACTTCGCGGCTGGCACTGGTATTGCTTGTTGTTACTATGGCAGCTCCTGTTTTCTTATCAAACAGATGGTCATATTTCTTCTGAAAGGTAAGAGTCCGGCCGGCTTGGTAGTCTCTGTAGTCTCTAATAAATTTTCTCTGTTTTTTGGCTCTGATCTCTTCCTCCAGTTTCTCCATCCTGATAGTTAATTTCTTCAAGAACTCCTCCAATGCTTCTTTAGACATCAGTTGGCTGATTTCTCTATTTCAATCAGCAATTTCGCTCTATCCTTGAGGGCGTATTTTACTAAGATCCGCATCATCGTGATGGAACATGCTGCTGAGTTGTCAGTCCATTCTTGAAGCATGTCTACATCAGGATCTTCGTACGTTGGGACAGTAAAAATGCGTAATCCCCTAGGTACTCTTTTGACTTCAATGTACCTTTGAAGTGACTCTGCCTCCCACCATTTACCTAGTTCTTTTTTATACAGTCTCTCTAGTGTCGTTAGTTTGGCCTGCAAGTTCATTTCTGGTCCCATATTAGATGGTGTGGTGGTCTCATTGACAGTGGTGTTGGGGTCCGTGAAGAACAGTTTGTCCGCGGTTTTCTTTCGACGAGCATCTAGCTCACCCGCCATGTTGCAATAATAAATTCTTGGTTCAGCTCTGTGCGCACTTGGTAACCTTTATTGTGTATTTCCGTGAGGTTGTAGTGCGCTCCCCGCCTCTGGACTCAGTATGCGCAATGTTGTATATAACCTATGAGGGCTTTATGGCAGTAATCCGGAACACTCCGCAGTTCGCCGCTCCCGATGAGGCACGGTCGTCCCTTTCCTGGCAATCCAGACTCCTCAGGTTATGTTACGCAATAGCGAAATCGCTGCAAACGCCGATATTAAAGTTCAAAAAAGTACATCAAATTCAAGCTGGTATTCAACTTGTCGAGGATTTCCGATTGTCTTTCCCCGGTCGGCGTGTCAGATATCCAGTGGGTCAGCTTACTCCTCTTGATTAGAATTGTTCCCACCCCCGCTGGTTAGGAGAGATGCTGGCGTCAGCGGTCCGATTGCAGCCACCAGCTGTCTGTGTAAATTCGTTCCACAACACATCAAAATTATGATGAAGACAGGACACCCAGAGCTGTAGTTACATAGGAGTTTATTTGGCAGATGAAAAAAGTTCCACGACGCGTTTCGCCATTACGGCTTGGTCACGCTCGTCTCGTGGCGTTGGTTGCCATTATTTAAACACCACACCCTAGTGCATAGAATAACATCACGTGAGCAATGTGGCAGCCATCTTGTAACATGTAAATGTTATAAATATAAATATAATAATATATAATAATATAAATATATATTACCAACTGGCGGTCGCCAGTAGGTATATATAGTTAGGATTTTTTTTGAATAAGGATTTCTGAAAATTCTATGTTGAATAACTTTGGCGTTGATGGACGGAATTGGCTGAAATTTTCAGGAAAATAGCATATTTTGTTTCTGAGCGTCCCCTGAAAGATTGGGGGGGTTTCGTCAAGTGGGGGCCGAGAAAAAAGGGGGGCCCCAAAACGTGTTTTTAACATTGAGTTTTCCATAGGGCGGTTGGACTCACTTTTAGCTCGAACGGCTGAATGGATTTCAACAAAACTTGGCAAAATTGTAGGGAGTGGTAGCCCGATGTGCTTTTGCTATGTCTGAAGATATATGCTCCAGTGGTTTTTACGAAAATTAACTTTGAAAAATATATATTGGGCTACATTGGGCTATATATATATTAGAGCCCAAATGTAGCCCAATGTAGCCCAAAGATGGCCACCAGAGACAAAAAAAAACAAATGTATCCCAAATATCAGCCAGATGTAGCCCAACTATAGCCCAGTGACAGAATGTCCCAGAGTGTTCTAAAGAACAACTAGAGCGCTAGCAGTCTTACTTATGACAAAAGTATGGCACACCTGAAATCATCTTGATTGGAATAAAGTGTTAACACTTAAAACATTTAATTTGCAAAGGAACAAAATGAGAGGGTTCGTTTTGCCATAGAAATTATGATTAGTGCTGAAGAAAGAAAAATTAGGGCACATTTTGAGTGACTTCTCAAATCCTCTTATATTTAATAAAAAAAATTCTGATATGCGGTCTCCCAAGATGGCCACCAGAGACAAAAGAGCCAAAATGTAGCCCAAATATCAGTCAGATGTAGCCCAACTATAGCCCAATGACAGAATGTCCAAGAGTGTTCTAAAGAACAACTAGAACGCTAACATTCTTACTTATGACAAAAGTATGGCACACCTGAAGTCATCTTGATGGGAATAAAGTGGTAACACTTAATACATTTAATTTGAAAAGGAACAAAATGAGGGGTTTCATTTTGCCATCGAAATGTTATATATATATATATATATATATATATATATATATATATATATATATATATATATATATATATATATATATATATATATATATATATATATATATATATATATATTACCTACTGGCGGTCGCCAGTAGGTATATATAGTTAGGATTTTTTTGAATAGGGATTTCAGAAAATTCTATGTTGAATAACTTTGGCGTTGATGGACGGAATTGGCTGAAATTTTCAGGAAAATGGCACATTTTGTTTCTGAGCGTCCCCTTAAAGTTTGGGGGGTTTCGTCAAGCGGGGGCCGAGAAAAAAGGGGGGTCCCAAAACGTGTTTTTAACATTGAGTTTTCCATAGGGCGGTTGGACTCACTTTTAGCTTGAACGGCTGAATGGATTTCAACAAAACTTGGCAAAATTGTAGGGACTGGTAGCCTGATGTGCCTTTGCTATGTCTTAAGATATATGCTCCAGTGGTTTTTATGAAAAGTAACTTTGAAAAATATATATTGGGCTACATTGGGCTATATATATGTTAGAGCCCAAATGTAGCCCAATGTAGCCCAATGTAGCCTAATTTAGCCCAAAGATGGCCACCAGAGACAAAAAAAAACAAATGTATCCCAAATATCAGCCAGATGTAGCCCAACTATAGCCCAGTGACAGAATGTCCCAGAGTGTTCTAAAGAACAACTAGAGCGCTAATGGAAAGGGGCGACCACTCGGTCCCCCCGAACGTATGGCAGAGTACCTCGATCCCCCCGGGAAGCCATTTTGGGCGGGAGGCGCGTCTCGGCTGGTATGCCCGAAGCGGCGTAGCCGGGGCGCGCTTTTTCCCGCCCTAGAGTGGGCTGGCCTAGACACTGACGCGGCTGGCCACGCCCTCGGGGCAGGCAGGGGCGGGTTTACGCCCGCCCTGAAGACGGATAAAAAGGGACGCAAGACCAGAAGGCATCCTCTTGTTCCTGTGCTCTGAAGCTGCACCTCCTCGCTGCACGTGAGCTCGAGACGGAACGAAGAGCCAATTTGAGCGTTGTAATCTTTCTTTTGTCTTACAGATACTCTGTCGGAGAAATGCCCAAGAAAGGCGGGAAGAGAATGACGACTGAACAGATGGTTCGGGTCCTCATGAAGGAGATGACTGAGCTGAAGAAGCGGGTGGCGGAGAGAGACGGGGAAGGGGGGCCGGAGCGTCCGTCGGCTGGAGCAGCTCCAGGAGGAAGAGCCAAGAGGCCAAGGAGGGGACCAGCTGGGGGAGACGTCCCGGTTCCCTGTACCCCGCTCGAAGCGCCAACCCCAGTACCGGCGGAGGGGAATCCGATTCCTGTGGTGGTCACCCCGGTGTCCAATGAGGATATGCCGCCCGAGCTGGCAGCACAACTTGCAGCGTGGTTGGGCGAAAGTAGTGAGGGCGCCACGGCTGCCGAGGCCCAGGCGCTGATGAAGCAATTGCGCGAGAAACGGGATGCAGCCAAGGTGTCCGCGCCGGCTGCAGTAGTCGACAAGCCACAAGGGACGATTGCGACCGCAGATGCAGCGTCCGGTGCAGGTAAGCGGCCATTGCCGATTGCGAGGGATGAGTCAGCACCCTCTCGTAGAGAAAGGTTGGGTCAACATGTGCCTTTGGCAATTAAGGAGAAGATTTGGGCGGGGGAATATGTGAACATCTTCTCGTTGCTTGTTGATCATTATGAGGTGGAGCATGTTAAGGGTCAGAAAGATCTTATGCATCCGAGTGTTTGGCGCGCAAAAATGGCCGCCTTTAAAGTGAATGAGAATATTGACAATTGGGGCAATGCATGGGGAATTTTTACGTCGATCTTGGGGGAACGTAGGCCCGAGTTGCTTTCCGAGTTGCCGACCTATCAGTCACGAATCATGGGGTACTCAACATCATACCAGGGTAACCATTGTTTCTGCTACGATAATCTTTTTAGAAAGGCTAAAGAGCATAATAAAAGCTTAACCTGGGATTGTTATGATTCTTTGACATGGGATAAAATGAAGGAGACAGGTATGTTGAAAATGCCATTGGTAGGAAGTAATGTTGGCGAATCCTCCCGCCAATATGTGGGGACGCCCTTTCGTTCAGGTACGAGTACCGACGATTACTCGAGACCTGCCGGCAATACAGGAAAAAGGGGGTTCTGCTTCAATTTCAACAGAGGTAAATGTACCAGGCCCCAGGGATCGTGTAAATTTAAACATGAATGTAGTGGGTGCGGGTCGTCCCATCCTGAGTCCACGTGCAGAGCCAAAACGGGTGATAACGGGGGGAGAGGAGGCGCCAAACAGGTCTAACGTAGTCCGAGGGGTGCCTTTACCTACCCCGATTGATACCTTGGCGATGATTCCCTGGCTCAGTGAATACCCGGATCGTACTTCTGCTGGGGTGCTGCAGAACGGATTTTCGTATGGTTTCCGCATCCCGGTAGGGGACTTTCAGGGTGTGGAGAAGTGTAAAAATCAACTTTCCGTCCTGCAGCATACGACCGTGGTTCAGGATAAGATCCGGAAAGAGGTTACTCGAGGTCGGGTCGCCGGCCCGTTTAGTGTACCCCCGGTACAGAATTTTGTTTGTTCTCCTTTAGGAGTGGTCCCCAAGAAGGACCCAGGTGAGTTCCGACTGATTCATAATTTGTCAGCTCCACGTGGTCTTTCTGTAAACGATGCAATAGACCCAGAAGTGTGTTCGGTGCGGTACGCATCCTTCGATGAGGCCGTAGCCATTTTGAATCGCCTGGGGCCCGGGGCGCTGATGGCGAAGTCAGATATCGAGTCAGCGTTCCGGTTGCTCCCGGTACACCCAGACGACCAGCGTCTCCTGGGTTTCATGTTTCAGGGTTATTATTACATGGATAGGTGTATGCCGATGGGGTGCTCTATATCTTGTGCCTATTTCGAGAAATTCAGTAGTTTTCTGCAATGGGTCTTCACAAAGAAGACGGGTTTCCAACATGTAATGCATTACCTTGATGATTTTCTGTTCCTTGGGGCAGCCGGGGATCTCGAATGTGGCCGGGCCTTGGCCGAATTTTGTGTGTTAATGAAGCAGTTTGGTGTGCCATTGGCACCAGGTAAGACGGTGGGTCCTGCGACTTGCCTCGAGTTTCTGGGGATCGAGTTAGACTCCAGAGAGGGTTGTTTTCGTTTGCCAACTGACAAAGTGTGGAAGTTCAGGGCAGCCCTGCAAGTGTGTCTAAATGGATCTAAAGTTACGCTGCATCAATTACAGCAGTTGGTGGGACAGTTGAATTTTGCCCTGAGAGTTATACCGATGGCCCGCCCCTTTTCCCGTTCAATTGCCCAAGCTATGGTCGGCCTAAAGGAGGGCCATCATCGCACGAGACTATCGGCTGAGGTCCGCCAGGACGTGCGTATTTGGTTAGCATTTCTGGCGGACTTTAATGGTCGAGTCATCTGGAACAAACCAGCCGTGTCCTCTGAAGAGCTTGGGCTATGGACAGATTCAGCAGGTAGCATAGGTTTTGGTGCCATCTTCGGCACAAAATGGTCGGCACAAAGGTGGCCGACATGGTGGCATGACAATGGTCTGACAAGTAATATTGCTTTCCTGGAACTTTTCCCCATTTTGGTGGCCCTGAGAACCTGGCCAGAAGGGTTCAAAGATCACTCTGTGATATTTTGGTCTGACAATATGACCGTGGTCGAGTGCATCAATAGTCAGGCAGCACGTTGTAAACTGATTTTAAGACTGCTCAAAGAAATTGTTTTACTGTGTATGCAACTGAATGTGCTATTCAGAGCAAAACATGTCCCAGGGGTAATGAATCAGGCGGCTGATGCACTGTCTCGTTTTCATATGCAGGCTTTCTCGGGTTTCCTTCCCTCAGCGGACCCAGAGCCGGCACCCTTTCCCGAAGCTCTCTGGTCTCTCGGTGCCCCGAACTTCGTCACCTCGTGGGAGAGAGTCTAGCACCAAGGACGAGGAAGGCATATGAAGGGGCGTTTTGGTCCTATTTAGCCTTTTTGGGGACTGATAGAGAGAGGCTTTGGGGCCACGAGGAATGGGTGGTGAATTTTCTGATGTCCTTACGTAGGGCTGGGAAATCGGTGGCTACGGCCCAGAGGCATCGTGCTGCTATTTCCTTTGTTGCCAGGGCTCATAGTATCCAGGACCCGACAGCGTCTTTCGTTGTACAGAAAGCGCTGCGTGGGTGGCAACGCCTTGAGGGTCGCAGAGTAGATGAGAGGCGCCCGATAGGTTTGGATAGGTTGGCCCAGTTGTTGGCTACACTCCCTGCCACATGTTCATCTCAGTTTGAGGCGGTGTTGTTCCGAGCCGCTTTTACGCTAGCATTTCACGGGGCGATGCGGGTAAGCGAACTGGTGGCAAGGAACAAACAGGATGTGGCAGGGGGTTTGTGCCAAGAACACGTTCAGATCAGAGGAGAGGCAATGACTGTCTCCTTTGTCAGGTCCAAGACCGATCAAGACGGGATGGGTGACTGCATAATCATACGCAGGATTCCCGGGTCCTCCATGTGTCCGGTAAAGTGTTTAGAAGATTACCTAGCACGAAGGGTGGCATTATGGGGGGGGACCTTGTTGAGACACGCGGACGCCACCCCAATGACGAAATTTCAGTTTCAGCGGGTGCTTGCGATGTCAATTGCCGCTGCGGGCTTGAACCCGGGCGAGTTTGGGACCCATTCCTTTCGGATAGGGGCTGCTACGGAAGCTACAGCCAGGGGTCTTAATGTTGAACAAGTGAAACGAGTGGGGCGTTGGTCCTCCAATTGTTATAAGAGGTATGTGCGGTTGCACATGTTGTGAAGCTGTAATGATGTACTCACGCCTCTTGTTTTTGTTTGGTTTTCAGTTGCGCAAGCCTACGAGGCGGGGCGGACTATGCAGTCGACCCAACACCGGGCCAGCGGTCAGACATCACCGGCTGTGAAAAAGGAGGTGTGGGTCGTGGGCCACTCATACGTGAGGCGTGCCGCGGACGTATTCAAAGCAGGTGACATGATTCACGTAGCTGGGGAATACGGGTACAGGGTGTCCTTCTACGGAAGAGGCGGTCTCTGTATTGACCAGTTTCAAGCATTTTTCGAGGGTTTGTTAGGGCGGACGAGGTCACCGCCGTCTATAGTCATAGTACATTTAGGGGGCAATGATTTGGTCACCACCGGTAGACGACTTCTCCTGGAGGCAATGCTTTCCACTGTAAGTTGGTTGGCGAGGAGAGTTCCGGGGTGCACAATTGCGTGGTCCCATATGATCCCACGAAAGGTGTGGCGGGGGGCTATTTCTATTCCTGCTTTGAATCAGTCTGTTAGAAAGCTTAATAACAAAGTGAGTAGGTTGTTCCGTTCCGGGACATTGCATTCTATTCCGCATGGCTGTATTAATGATGACAGTATGTATTTGGGGGATGGTGTGCATTTGTCTCGGGTGGGGAATGAGTTACTCATAGGAGACTTCTTAGCATGGTTAAAAACGTTAAAACATGACCTTTAGGTAGGAGCTTTGTGGGGGGTCCGGATAGCCGGTCAACTATCCGGCCTGTGGCGGTAAGGTCATGATCGGTGAGCACTAATTGGAAGATCCCTATGAGTGGGCGTCACCCAACACGGATGGGAGCGCTCGGGAGAGGTGGCCTTTGGCCCCTCAACGGGGAGGCGGTCCCTTCTAAGGATGGGTCGCCGAAAGAAAAGGAAAGGCGGTCAAGGCCCCTTCCTGTGTAGGAGGGGTTACAGCCCCCTCCTGGGGAATTTCCCGGGGCCAGTGACGTCTGCGACGGCAGATGTGGTAAGTTGTGTGGGGTTTGGGGGGAGGTCTACGCTACCTTCTAGATAACTCACACGAGTCATCGAACGACCTTTAAGTGGCGTCGAGTTTATTGGGGCCCCCGTCAAGTCAAGGGAAATTGGTAGTTGCACTTGAGGTACGCCTCAGTGCTGTCGCCCCTCCCAAGTGGGGGGGGGTATTTCTGGTTAGGGATCTTGACACCGGTTACGACCTTGCCGTTGGCCCTTAAACGTTAGGATGTACAATTTCAAAATTTCAAGAAAATGTTTTGTAGGTTGTTAGTTCGGCTAGGAGAACCTCTGTATTAGAGAATCTGTTAAGGTTAGCCAAACATCGCAATGTGGTAATGAAATTGTACATTAATATGAAACTGTTTAATGTTTTAATTGTTTGTTTTAATAAATACGGCCGGGGAGGGTCACTCCCTCCCTCTTCCAAAAACTCCAAGAACTGTTTCCGGTTTCCCTCCTTTGGGGATTGTGTTGAGAGGGGGTGGCGGGTATCTCAGCCATATGGAAAGGGGCGACCACTCGGTCCCCCCGAACGTATGGCAGAGTACCTCGATCCCCCCGGGAAGCCATTTTGGGCGGGAGGCGCGTCTCGGCTCGTATGCCCGAAGCGGCGTAGCCGGGGCGCGCTTTTTCCCGCCCTAGAGTGGGCTGGCCTAGACACTGACGCGGCTGGCCACGCCCTCGGGGCAGGCAGGGGCGGGTTTACGCCCGCCCTGAAGACGGATAAAAAGGGACGCAAGACCAGAAGGCATCCTCTTGTTCCTGTGCTCTGAAGCTGCACCTCCTCGCTGCACGTGAGCTCGAGACGGAACGAAGAGCCAATTTGACCCACCCACCAGCCCCTGAAGACAGCCAGTTGTTTGTAGTAAAAATGGATCGATAATTCTATTTCGTTTACAGGTTGTGGTATTATCGTGTTGATATTGAGTGTAATAAAGTTGGTCGATTTTATGTATGTTTTGTGATTAAAGAAATTCGGATTTAGTGTCCATTTATAAGCATGCTTTTTCGGTCATAGTGGCCAATGTATTGTTGGTTTAGTTAGCATTGTCGTATTTATTTTGGTCGGGCGGTAAGGTCATGATCGGTGAGCACTAATTGGAAGATCCCTATGAGTGGGCGTCACCCAACACGGATGGGAGCGCTCGGGAGAGGTGGCCTTTGGCCCCTCAACGGGGAGGCGGTCCCTTCTAAGGATGGGTCGCCGAAAGAAAAGGAAAGGCGGTCAAGGCCCCTTCCTGTGTAGGAGGGGTTACAGCCCCCTCCTGGGGAATTTCCCGGGGCCAGTGACGTCTGCGACGGCAGATGTGGTAAGTTGTGTGGGGTTTGGGGGGAGGTCTACGCTACCTTCTAGATAACTCACACGAGTCCTCGAACGACCTTTAAGTGGCGTCGAGTTTATTGGGGCCCCCGTCAAGTCAAGGGAAATTGGTAGTTGCACTTGAGGTACGCCTCAGTGCTGTCGCCCCTCCCAAGTGGGGGGTGGTATTTCTGGTTAGGGATCTTGACACCGGTTACGACCTTGCCGTTGGCCCTTAAACGTTAGGATGTACAATTTCAAAATTTCAAGAAAATGTTTTGTAGGTTGTTAGTTCGGCTAGGAGAACCTCTGTATTAGAGAATCTGTTAAGGTTAGCCAAACATCGCAATGTGGTAATGAAATTGTACATTAATATGAAACTGTTTAATGTTTTAATTGTTTGTTTTAATAAATACGGCCGGGGAGGGTCACTCCCTCCCTCTTCCAAAAACTTCAAGAACTGTTTCCGGTTTCCCTCCTTTGGGGATTGTGTTGAGAGGGGGTGGCGGGTATCTCAGCCATACAGTCTTACTTATGACAAAAGTATGGCACACCTGAAGTCATCTTGATTGGAATAAAGTGTTAACACTTAAAACATTTAATTTGCAAAGGAACAAAATGAGGGGGTTCATTTTGCCATAGAAATTATGATTAGTGCTGAAGAAAGAAAAATTAGGGCACATTTTGAGTGACTTCTCAAATCCTCTTATATTTCATTAAAAAAATTCTGATATGCAGTCTCCCAAGATGGCCACTAGAGACAAAGGAGCCCAAATGTAGCCCAAATATCAGCCAGATGTAGCCCAACTATAGCCCAATGACAAAATGTTTGGGGGGGTTTCGTCAAGCGGGGGCCGAGAAAAAAGGGGGGTCCCAAAACGTGTTTTTAACATTGAGTTTTCCGTAGGGCGGTTGGACTCACTTTTAGCTCGAACGGCTGAATGGATTTTTATGAAACTTGGCAAAATTGTAGAGACTGTTTGCCCGATGTGCCTTTGCTCGGTCTCAAGATATGTGCTCCAGTGGATTTTGAAAAATTAACGTTAAAAAAAATATATATATCTGTGACAGCGTCCCGGTTAGCGCCCCGGTTCGCGTACCAGACGCGTAACCGAACTTCGCGAGGAGAAGCGATTCGCTCTCCGGTGACTCTCAACATTCTAAACAGTCGGGAGCGGCCGCCATCTTGTCTCTCGGTAGGATCGAGAGACAATAGGTGGAAATAAATGAAGGGGGAAATGAATGAAAGTGTGCAAGGTAGACCCCTCCTGACCCACTAGGATTGATGTGGGGGCTATTAAAGGGCCCCGTTGGGCAAAAAAATAAAATAATTTTTTTTATCGATTTTTCGCGGTGGAAGCGCTACCCGGTACGCGAACCGGGTAGCTCACCGGTAGCGTAACGGGAGTCCACCATCTTGTGTTTCGGATGAATTTAGTCACAAGATGGAGGATAAACAATGTTGGGAATGGGTATAGACATATCCTGACCCCCTAGGTTTTCTGAGGTTGGCTGAGGAGGCCCATATATGTAAAAAAAAATTCAAATTTCCGCACGGTTAGCGCCCGGTCCGCGCACCGGGTAGCGTTCCGGAAAGCGTAACAAGGGGAAAACCAAGGGAAATAGTAAAATAATATTTTAGGGTGCTTTGAGGTAGGGTAGCTCTGAATAGAGCTGTTGTGTTGTGTAAGTAAAATGTAAATGTAAATGTATTTGTCTGTCCTCAGTATTTCGCTGGCTGACCATGGCTCAGCTAAAGTGCAATGAGGACAAATCTGAGGTGCTTTTCTATGGTTCCTTCCCCCCCTCGTTTAGGAGCATGCTGTGGCCTCCGAACATTCCCAGCCCTAAAGTGATGGGGGGCCCTGCAAAAAACCTTGGGATCTGGTTTGGGGAGGATCTCAGATTTGAGGACCATATAAAGAAGCTCACAGGTACCTGCTTTGCCACTTTGAGAATGCTACGCAAATTCTTCCCCTTGCTCCCTAGGGATGCCAAGGAGACGGTGGCGCGGGCTCTCATACTGGCAAGACTGGACTATGCCAATGCACTGTTCAGTGGCATTCCGGCTTACCTGGTTAAACGCCTGCAGGTTATCCAGAATGCTGCTGTGCGTTTGATATTCAATGTCCCTAGATGGAGGAGTGTGCGTTCTGAACTGCTCACCCTTCATTGGCTCCCAGTTTCACAACACATTTTGTTTAAGTCCCTGGTGCTGGCGTTTAGAGCTACCCACGACCAAGGTCCAGCATATTTAAGACACAGATTTGCTTTTTATGTCCCTGCCCGTACCCTTAGATCATCCACTCTGTTCAAATTGTTTCTTCCCCGTTTCAAGCGAGCCAGACTCGGCGGTCAATCGATTGTCGTGGTCGCGGCTCGGGCCTGGAATGCCCTCCCTCTTCATTTACGTTCCATGCAAACTGTGGCACAATTCAAGAAACATTTGAAAACTCACCTGTTCAGGAGTGTAACTTATGTGTAATTTAAGCTGTTTCTTTCTTGCTGCTCTCTTCTCTGCCTTTCCCATTTCACGCCAGGATACTCCCCAGTAATTGAGCGCGCTACAAAATAATTTATACATACATACATACATACATATATAGCGCACAGCTACCCGCAGTGGGTTTCCCGGCGCTTGCTTAGGGAACCCGTCCTGGTATTCCCCTGTGAGATAACCCTGGCAGGGTCTCCACAAGGTGAAAGCCAGGCATCCCGCCACGAGGGGCCGTTGTGGAGATTAAGCAAGCTATTGCCCAGAGTCGCAGAGTGTGAACCCATGAGTCGAGAAGGCACCGGAGCGAGAATTATCGAGTCCATTGAATTTTTAGCCCAAGACCCGCCGAGGCGGGGAATTGAACCCTGGTCCAGGGCCGATCTCAGCTTCTGGGTCTGCCGCCTCTAACCCCTGAGCCACACTTCTCCACAAGTAAGTACCAACATGTAGGTACCAATTAAGAGTGTAAAATTCAATGTACACCGTCTCCTCTGTAGATATTTTGTATGTTCTAATATGGGTTATTTAAATGTAAATGTGTGGAAAAGCACTTCATGCTTTAAAGCAATTGTATTTTTGAACTGATTGTTCTTTCCTCTTAGTCCTCCTCTTTGGGTTTTTTTCCCCACACTCTTCTTCAGCATGATAGTTGATAAATTCGTTCCCTCAAAAAATTTATATACATAAAAAAATTATATTAAATACATATAAAATATGTTTTTCCTTTAAAAGAAGAATATATTTTACAGCTTTTGATATTTGCTATTAAAAAACCATTGAAATTCACTGAAAAAACCATAGGTTATAGACCATATATAGTTAGGAATCAGCATTTACAAAATATTGAAAATTCACTGAAAAAACCATAGGTTATAGACCATATATAGTTAGGAATTAGCATTTACAAAACCTTATTTTACTCACACAAAACCATTCAATTCGCATATATAGTTAGTTGCACTAACTATATATCGCGCACCCGCAATCCACTGCTGATCATGTCACATATTACATCATTCATGACATGGTCAGTGACATCACTGATGACATCACTGATGACATCACTGATGACAACATCCAGTGACTGTATGTTTCTGTAAAGTTAAAATATGTCTTACATATTGAAGAATGAGTGGATGTATAAGTGTCTGGATGAAGGATTTAGTAGGTGCATGACTGACTGTATGAGTGAGTGATTAAATGTGTCTCACTGAGTGCATGGGTTAGTGACTAAACTGTCTTAATTTGTGCATCATTATGTTTGTTGTTCTGTAAACTGCTGCATGGGTTGATCAGTAGCTATATGAGTAACTATATGGGTTATTGATTGGTTGCCCAAGTATTTGTATGAGAGACTGAGTGTGTGTGTGGGTGGCTGGGAGGTGTATAACTCTGTGCATAGATGTATGAGCAGTTGATTCACTAGATGTATGGGTTCAAAAGTGCATGTGGAAACAGCTGTATGGGCGGTTGACTGTGTGCATGAGTGTATTGGTGAGTGAATGGATATCTCAGTGCTACATGTAAAAGTAAGTACATATGTAAAACACAGTACATGTGAGAGTTGACATATATAAATAACTGTGCATAAGAGCCAGTGAATGTGTGAGTGGTTGTATGGATCATTGTGAACTTGTATCAGGGATTGTATAAGAGAGTAAATATGTGTTAGTATATGTTTGAATAAGTAAGGTGTGTATAACTGTATAGTTGAGGAAATGGAGGTCTGATTGATTCTTTGCATGACTGACTAGGTGTGTGAGTAACTCCATGGATGAGTGACAATCTGTGAGTGGCTGTTTACACTGAGTGTATCTAAGGTTATATTAGAGTCTGAAGAGGTTCATCATATTATCACATGAATGATGTCATCAGTGATGTGATCAGTAAAGTCAAATGAGATGTCATCAGTGATGTCATCAGTGATGTCATCATTGATGTCATTTGAGATGTCATCAGTGATGTCATCAGTGATGATATCAGTGATGTCATTTGAGATGTCATCAGTGATGTCATCAGTGATGTCATTTGAGATGTCATCAGTGATGTCATCAGTGATGTCCCTGACCATGTCATGAATGATGTAATATGTGACATGATCAGCAGTGGATTGCGGGTGCGCGATATATAGTTAGTGCAACTAACTATAAATGCAAATTTCAATGGTTTTGTGTGAGTAAAATACGGTTTTGTAAATGCTAATTCCTAACTATATATGGTCTATAACCTATGTTTTTTTCAGTGAATATATATATATATATATATATATATATATCCTACTGGCGGTCTCCAGTAGGTAGTTATAGTTAGGATCTACTTTCCATAGGAAATCCGCAACATTCTATTGGGAATAACTTTGGCACCGGTGGACAAATCTTCGCAAATTTCTCCAAGAAAATGGCCCGCTCCGCTCCTTCCCTTAAAGTTTGGGGGGGATTCGTCAAGCGGGGGCCGAGATAAAAGGGGGGTCCCAAAACTTGTTTTCCCCATGTTACTTTCCATAGGGCGGTCGACTTCACTTTTAGCCCGAACGGCTGAATGGATTTCCACCAAACTTGGCAAAATTGTAGGGACTGGTAGACCGATGTGCCTTTGCTATGTCTAATGATATGTCCTCCAGTGGATTTTGAGTAATTTAGGTTCAAAAAATATATATATCTATGGCAGCGCCCCGGTACGCGCACCGAGGCGCGTACCGGGCGCACTACGCGACTTGCGTGCGGAAAGCTGATTGGCTCTCAGGTGTCTGTAAACATTCAAAACAGTCCGGAGCGGCCGCCATCTTGTCTCTCGGTAAAATCGAGACACAAGAGGTGGCAAAAACAAAGGGGGGAATTGACCATAAGGGGGCAGGGTAGATCCCCCCAGATCCCCTAGGTTTGATGTGGGGGCCATAAAAGGGCCCGCGGGGTAAAAAAAAAGTATATATTTTTTCGATTTTTGCGGGGGGAGCACCCGGTACGCGTACCGGGGAGCGCACCAGGGAGCGTACCATGGGGAAAAAAGAATGACAGACTTTTCAAAAATTGTATGTTTATTAATTGTTCTTTTTGTTGTTTTTTTTATTATTAAGTACCAACATGTAGGTACCAATGCAGAGTCTAAAATTTAATATACACCGTCTCCTTTGTAGATATCTTGCATGTTGTTATAGAAGTTATTGTGGTATATGGAATTCATACCATAGTCTGTCAGGAAAGCAGAAACAACATGGAGGAAGGAGATGATAAAGAGATGTTAAATACACATTGGAGATAATATAGTGGGAGAAAGGAAGTAACTATGAGCAAACTTACTATGTAACACAAAAAAGTTGCACAGTATACTATAAGTCTCACTTTATATTATAATTAGTTTGGAAATACTTGATGAATTACATATAAAAATGAATAATGGCTGGAACAATTTTTGATTATTAAATATAAATTTATTTTTCTGATTCTTTTTCAAAATGTAATAAAACTTCTAACAATATATTGTCTGGAATGTCCTCATTTTCATTTTGTGATTCTATTGATTCCACACACTGAACTAATTGTTGGTCCAGAGAGTCATCCATAAAATCAAAGTTATCATTCTCAGCAATTTTTTCTTCAGGGTTGTTGTTCAAAACAATTTCAAAAGAAATATTCTGTTCTCCTTCCATTTTGTTGCTGTAAATTGCATAAAAAATAAATATATCAGTAGAGATAGGGCACTGTTGGGTTTAAGTTCAGACAGGTACTTGTGAGTTTTTAACAGTGAAGTTATCTTTGGGCAGTGTATGGTTTCAGGCAGAAAGTAGAACTATTAAAAAGTGCCTGTGATGAAGCCTAAGTAAATTCATAATTATATCAGAGAAGCCTAACTCAATCCATAATTATAAAAGAGAAGTCTATCTCAATCTCTAACTCTTACAGAGGGACAGTATATAACTATCTGAAAACGTTTTCCCAAATTAATTTAAAGTCAATCAATCAATCAGAGCATTTGTATAGCGACTCCAGATACTGCAAAATGCCGCAGCCCGCCTAGTGCTGAGACTCCCAAGAAGAGCCAACTCTAGCACCGCCCTGAAGGCCCTCCACTGGCTCCCAGTGAAAAAAAAGAATAATGTACAAAGCCCTCCTAATATGTCATCGGATCCTTTGGCACAAAGCTCCCGGCAATCTGACAGGTCTGGTTACCTGGTATGAACCACGCAGATCACTTAGATTGGGCGGCATGGGCAAGCTCGTGACCCGCTACAGGAGAGTAAAAATGGGAGGTCGGTCCTTTAGAGTGGCGGCTGCCATAGGATGGAACAAACTTCCCATCAGTCTCCGCCTTGAGCCTTCGGAAACTATTTTCCGACGTCAACTGAAAACTCATCTGTTCTCCTTATAGCTTTACTTTAATGCCCTCTGCCTCGCACTTTCCTCTCCTCTGGCGAGCTTTTATTCTCTCTTTTTTAGCGCGGGGACACACCAAGATGGCGTAACCATGCACTCTATAAATATCTTTATTATTATTATTATTATTATTATTATTATTATTATTATTATTATTATTATTATTATTATTATTATTAGCGCACTACTCACCAGGAGGGTCTCAAGGCGCTAGGGGAGGGGGGGTCCGCTACTGCTCGAACAGCCAGGTCTTGAGCTGCTTCCTGAAGGCGAGGTGGTCCTGGGTCAGGCAGAGATGGGTCGGGAGGGAGTTCCAAATCTTGGTGGCGAGGTAGGAGAAGGACCTTCCCCCTGTGGTGGCTCTTCAGATGCGGGGGACGGCGGCGAGGGTGTGGCCGGTCGATCTAAGCTGGCGTTTGGGAGCATAGAAGTTGAGGCGGCTGTTGAGGTATCCTGGTCCTTGGTTGTGCAGGGCTTTATGTGCGTGGGTGAGGAGACGGAAGGTGATTCTCTTGTTGACCGGGAGACAGTGCAGGTCTCTCAGGTGTCCGGAGATGTGGTTGCGACGAGGGATGTCCAGGATGAGTCGTGCTGAGGCGTTCTGGATCTGCTGGAGTCTCTCCTGGAGTTTGGCGGTGGTTCCGGCGTAGAGGGAGTTGCCGTAGTCCAGTCGGCTGGTGACGAGGGCCTGGGTGACTGTCTTCCTGGTCTCGGTGGGGATCCACCGGAAGATCTTGCGTAGCATGCGTAGGATGTTGAAGCACAATGAGGAGACGGCGTTAACTTGTCTGGTCATGGAGAGGGAGGAGTCCAGGATGAAGCCCAGTTTGCGTGCGTGGTCTGTTGGTTTGGGTGCACTGCCTAGGGCGGGGGGCCACCAGGAGTCGTCCCAGGCGGAGGGTGAGGATCCCAGGATGAGGACTTCTGTCTTGTCCGAGTTCAGTTTCAGGCGGCTGTTCTTCATCCATTCGGCTACCTCTTTCATCATTTCGTGTAGGTTGGCTCTGGCGGTGGCGGGGTCGTTGGTGAGGGAGAGGATCAGCTGGGTGTCGTTGGCGTAGGAGATGATGTTGAGGTTGTGCTGGCGTGCGATGGCTGTGAGGGGACTCATGTAGACGTTGAAGAGGGTTGGGCTGAGCGTGGAGCCTTGAGGAACGCCGCAGATGACTTCGGTGGCTTCTGATCTGAACGGGGGCAGGCGGACTCTCTGTGTCCTTCCGGCGAGGAAGGAGATGATCCACTCCAGTGCCTTCTCCTGGATTCCGACGTTGCTGAGGCGCTGTACTAGGGTACGGTGGCAGACAGTGTTGAAGGCCGCGGAGACGTCTAGGAGGATGAGGGCCGCTGTTTCTCTGTTGTCGAGCAAGGCTCGGATGTCATCGGTTGCTGCGATCAGGGCGGTCTCGGTGCTGTGGTTGGTCCGGATGCCAGACTGCGAGAGGTCTAGGGATCCGTTCGTCTCGAGGAAGGTGGCCAGCTGCTTGTTGACGGTCTTCTTGATGACTTTTGTGGGAAACGGGAGCAGCAAGATGGGTCGGTAGTTCTTGAGGTCGGTGGGGTCGGCTGATGGCTTCTGTAGTAGGGCGCTGAGTTCGGGGTGCTTCCACCTCTCTGGGAAGGTAGCGGTGTTGAAGGAGGTGTTGATGATGTCCCGCAGGTGGGGTGCGATGACAGCGTCGGCCTTGTTGAAGACGTGGTGGGGGCAAGGGTCGGTCGGAGATCCGGAGTGGATGGAGTTCATCGTGTGGACGGTGTCTTCGGTGCTGATCGGGGTCCAGGCGCTGAGGGTGGTGGTGGGGGGGCGCTGGTTCGGTCGTGGTGTGCGTCGGTTGAGTGCTGAAGCTGTTGTGTATGTCCGCGATCTTGTTGTGGAAGTAGGAGGCGAGGGAGATGCAGAGGTCTTGCGAAGGGGTGATGTTGTTGTTTCCTGCGTTGGGGTTGGAGAGCTCTTTAACGATGTTGAAGAGTTCCTTGCTGTTGTGTGCGTTGTTGTCCAGTCGTTCCTTGAATGCAGTTTTCTTGGTGGTGTGGATCAGTTGGTGGTGTTTTCGGGTGGCGAGCTTGAGGGCAGTCATGTTGTCCGGCGTTGGGTCTCTGCGCCAGGCTTTCTCAAGAGCTCTGCAGTTCTTCTTGGAGCTCTTGAGTTCGTTGGTGAACCATGGAACTTTCTTGCTGCCGGCTTTGCTGGGGGGGGTCTTCATAGGGGCGAGGTCATCTGCGCAGTCGCTGATCCACTTCGTGAGGTTGGTGGCCGCTTGGCTGGGGTTCGTTGCGCTGGTGGGTGGGTTCTAGCTCAGGGAAGTCGTGAGCTGGACGGCTGTGATCTTGTTCCAGCTTCTGCGTGCAACCTGTTGCTGTTGGTGGTGGATCGTGGTCCTTTTGAAGCTGAAGTGGACGCAGCTGTGGTCCGTCCAGTGGAGTCCGGTGGCGTGGCTGAAGGCGATGTCCTTGCTGGATGAGTGCATAACATAGTTTTCCTTTCAAATTCCCAACTTACCTATTTCAAAGTAGTTGAAGTTTTCTGTCAAAATTCTTTCCAATTGCATCTTAGGTAGTGTTAGTCAAAATGGCTGTGCTTCCCTCTTATTTTTCATATATATTCATGTACTTAACCAATCAAATGTTGGCACATAAAAGTACAAAATGTAAGTAACATTTTAATTGGTTGAAAATTCAAACAGTTTCATATGTGTTTTTGTCATGTAATTTACCTCAGGATATTTAGACAGGGCTACAGCCCAAATGGCTCAATGGAATACCACCAAATTTGGGTAATTGGTAGGGACTGCTATGTAGTAGGGCCTATTCTATATTTGGTGTAAGTGTCTCCAGTGGTTTTTATGTAATTTACTTTCCCACATTTTTTTGGGGAGCGCTTCCCGGTGCGCGCCCCGGTACGCGCACCGGGAGCGCTACGGAAGTCCACCATTTTGTGTTTCTGTAGAATTGAGACGCAAGATGGAAGACAAACAACGTTGGGAATAGGTAGAAGGGGGCACGGTAGACACTTCCTGACCCTCTAGCCGAGGAGCGTACTTTGGTGAAAAATAGTGAAAAAAGTTAGAGAAAGATAATCATTTTGAGTGATCAGAGGTACGGTAGCTCTAAAAAGAGCTTTTGGGTTCTGTGGCTGATTTAGGTACCTACAAGTAGGTTCCAATGCACAGTCTTAAATTTAGGAGGAATATTCTATTCCCCTCATCTGAGAAGTGCACACCATCTCCTCTGTAGATGTCTTGCATGTTGTAACACAAGTTATTGTTGTATATTGAACCCATTCCATAGTCTCTCATGTAAGCAGAAACAGATTTATTCACATGTTTCCGTGCTTTCTCAAATTGTGGACAAAATTGTTTGGGCCAGTTCCATTTCTGTCTTTGGCATATATTGGAATATAACTAGGCAGTTTGTGGAAAAAGTGTCATCAATTGATCAAAGGTGTCCTTTAAAAGCATTTCCAGACCAACCCCAGTCAAAGTGCCCAAGTCATTTCCCCCACAGTGCACTATTAAGAGGTCAGGGTTTGGCAGATGCAAAAAGGTTTTCACCAATGGTATCAATTGGTGACATCTCAATCCTCTCTGGCCAATCCATTTAATTTCCACATTTGATAAATCAAGGTTGTGAAAATAATAATAATAATTTTTACTATTAAAAAACCTATGAAATTCCCTGAAAAAACCATAGGTTTTACACCGGTTATAGTTAGGAATTAGCATTTAAAAAACCTATTAAATTCACTGAAAAAAACAGGTTTCACACCAGTTATAGTTAGGAATAAGCATTTAAAAAACCTATTAAATTCACTGAAAAAAACATAGGTTTCACACCAGTTATAGTTAGCTGGAAATTTTACTGACATAAAACCAATGAAATTCCACGTTATAGTTATTTGGACTCACTATAACTTGCGCATGTAATGCACTGCTGATGACATCACATATCACATCACTCATGACATGGTCAGTGACATCACTCATGCCATCACTGATGACACCATCCTTGTGACAGAGTGACAGACCTCCTTTCAGTGTAAAGTAACCCTTGAAACATATATTCAAAAATAGAAACTAACATTTTCAAAAAAGTGGATATACCCATACCAGTTACAACAATCAATTCAGTAATTCCACCATCTATATACACATCCACTCATTCACCAACAGTTCTATATAGTCACTCATACATATACTCACTCATCATATGTAGTGATACACCTATACATCCTGTTACACACCGACAGTCATCAAAAATTTACTCACACACATATTCACACATGCAAATAAACTAATAAACATCCATTTATTTACATATACAGATATACACACACTACCACCTTACTTCTAAGGAAACTAACACATACTTACTCTCTTAAACAATCACTTATAGAAACACATTCTTATTTAAACAGGAACTGTTTCAATCTCTCACTCTCACATATACTGACTTATATATATCAATACTCACTTAAAGTAGAATAAAACATATGTAGTTACTGATAAAGACACTAGTGAGGCAGTCATTCACTCACTAACACACACTAACACTGCACATATGCGGTCTTCAAAAAACATATAAACAGTGAGTCAGTCATTGATGCATCTATATGCTAAGTAACACCCCCACTAAGCATGGGCGAATTTTGCGAATCTGGCATTCGCGAATTTTGCGAATATGCGAACTCACAATCCGCAAAATCCGCAAATTTGCAGATTTTTTTTTGTGTTCGCAAGGGTTTCTGCCAGTTCGCGAGGATTTGGTACAAGTTCGCAATTGCGAACTTACTTTTCGGCTCGCGACTATGTTGTTTCTACGTCTGGTTCATCATCACAGCCTCCCAGCACCCTCTGTTTCACCACTGCCACCCTCTCTTTCACCCATGCCACCCTCTGTTACATTAATGCCACCCTCTGGTTCATCATCACTGTAGATGATGGGGGGGGAAAGCAAGCACACCTGCCCTGCTTCAACTGACATGAATTAATTTGGGGTTAGTTTATTAATGTGTCACTGTTTTAGAATTCCAGGTCTGGCACCTGCTTCCTTATCAGTAATTTGCTTTCTGTTGCAGTGCAATTGTTTTTTCCAGGACCTTTGTGGCCTACTTCTAGCTATTCTATGAGCCTGCTGTGAGGGTCAGAGCAGGGTCATACAATTGTTGCAACTAGCAACTGAACTCTGGAGGGGCCCCAGTCAGGAAGCACTACAGTGAATTGTTACTAATGATGAGTTTGAACTCTTGCACCTGCCGATTGCTTTCAGTTTTGCAAAACTCATTTTTCTGCAATTTCGCGGGATTCGCGGGGCGCGAACATGCGCGATCTCAGATTCGAAGCCACAAATTCGTGCGAATATGCGATTTCTTATTTTGCGGCGTGTTAGTTCGCAAGGTTTTGTGCGTTTTCGCGAGCCGCTTGTAGCGCAAGGTGCGAAGTTACCCTCGCGGTCGTTCAAGGGCGCGGCCATCTTGTTTGCATGACGTATTTCCGTTTCCGGGTGCGAAGTGTAATCTCGCAAAGTGTGCGGCTCGCAAGTACAATTTCGCGAGTGTTCGCGAGGAACATCTTGCGCGGACTTACCAGCACGGTCATGAACGGGCGCGGCCATCTTGTTTCTCATTCATTGCTATGGTTCTGGGCATGCTTCTTGTATCCTCTCTAAATCTGTGCCATCCTTTGCTTGTTTGAAGTTTTTTTAATCTATTTTATTTATTACCTGCCCCTCTATTTTTCCAGCCCTATATTTTTGTGTTTACTGCTACTTTTTGTCAATTTTAAACTACTTTTTTAAACTCTTTTCTTTTCTTCTCTTCCCTATTCTATTTTCTTTATTCCTTTCCGCCCAGACCATGGTGAAGGGAGCCGGGAAGCATCCCAAGAAGGGAAAGGGTCCGCACCCCGTGCCCGGCTCCCGTGCGGGCGTTTGAGGGGGGAGACAGTCGCACCCCGGGAGATTTTCAGCCCAGAGGAGGTGGGCGCACTACTGTTCTATGTACAGCGCCACCTCCCTAGGACCATAATGGCAGGCGGCAAGATCGGAGGCGGGTACGGGATGCGGGATCGCCGGAAGCGGTGGGATAAGGTGTGCCAGGCCATGTACCACCACTCTCGGGTCCGGCGCTCCTACAACCAGGCCACGCACCGCTGGACGGATGTCCTGACCCGTGAACGAGATCTGGTCGACCTTCTTGGCCTCGAGATCCCCGGGCTTGGTGAGTAGTAGTAGTAGCTATTTCTTTACTACTCTGTTTTCTCCTGCTGTGTTATTACATTGCATTTTTTTTTTACCAAGAGCAATAATGCTGCTCATTACATTGTAGGTATATTATATTTCAAAATCTTCTGTGCATTTCAGGTGCACTGCTCTCCTTCTCAGTAGTGTTGCTACTATGCTTATTTGTTTCCGATTTTGTGTTCATTTCATTGGCCTGTGAAATTATGTATGAGTGTAGTTTAAAGAACTGCGTAATGCTACACACTAAGGTTCAGATGTTTAATTACCGGCGCATCCCTGCAAAGTAGCAGGGATGCGCCAGTAATTGTGCGCCACACCACTATCACCCATGGTGCGCTGTATTTACAATGCGGTGCACCATGGGCCCAAAACGTCACCAAAGCGTTACGCATCTGTGCCGTAAGGGTGGCGCACTGCTGGAGTTGCTTCGCAACGATGGCGCAGCTCCATCAATGCTCTGGGGTGCCCTATCTCCCCAAAGCTGCGTCAAGCCGTACGTCTGCTTCAAGCAGGCGCAGGGTTTGAGTCACGCATCATTGTCGTTAAAGTGAGTGATTGAAATCTTGTAGATTTCCCTCAGCCACTTTTAGGATGCGTTCCTGCGCAGGAACGCCCTCCCTTGCGCCGGAACGCCCCCTGATGGCGCAGGGCTTTACAACGTGATGCATCTCCCATATGCGTCACGTTGTTAATATACGCCGCATCATTGCACCTCTTTTGTGCTGCGGCTGCGTCACAAAAGTCACACAACAATGGAGCAAAAGAGCCGCAAGGGGCTTCTAGATCAGCCCCTACAGACTCAAGTCCAGTCCTTCCTTTGTACACATGGCGATAAGAAGAAATAGCGGTGGTGGATTGATAGTTTGAGTATTTTAATGACTGGTTAATGTAGTAGGAAACTTTAGTGTTGTCGCTGATCTGCAATCACGGTGGACTTTGGCTGTCACTTCGCGTGCTGCGGACTGCTGCCTGCCAATCCTAGGAAAACCTTTTTAGTACTTTGTGTAGTGAGTTACATAAGACGTTTACAATTCGACGGTCCGCAAATCAAGAAATACTAATAACGTAGTAGACCACATGAGATTGGTCAATCATATATCCCGTTGAATAGTTGTCTATTTGCTATTTCGCCAAAATATTTTGTTAGTTCTTTTGAAATGTTTGATTTGGTTGACAAATATCATCCATGTTTTCTGTTTTTCTGTCTTTCATGTTGTGCATCAGCTTCCCCCAGGGGCAAGAGGAGGACACAGGAGGAGGAGGAGGAGGGTGCTGTTGAGGATGAAGGCCAGGATCGGGCAGGCGGGGGCTCCTTTGCTGGCCCCAGTAAGTTTTAATTTTAATATAGAGTACTTATTTTTTCCCAGCGTTCCTCATTCGATTTTTTCTAAATCGTCTTTGATATTCTTGTAGACTGGATCTAAATTCTTATCCTGCCTCGACTGTGACTCCGTGTGGCATTACTAGATTATTCTTATTAGTCTGTCTGTGTAGCTCACTAAGATTGCACATTTGGCAATTCCATTGGACTCCCATTCTAGTCAGCAATAGCTCTATGCGCAGAGTGCAGTCCTCTGGGATTGTCCATAATGTCTTTTCAAGTCTTCTAAATGTTTATGCTTTGACAATTGCCAACAATAAAAAGGTGAATGACCACCAAGAAAGAATAAGATACTACTTTACTTTTGGTTTGGATAGGAGGACAATCCATTCTACTACTGTTGCAGGGACACATCTGCACAAACAGAACTATGGACACTAAATAATGCATTGCTTAGCTTATCAAGTATAATAGGTGCTGCTAGACTTTCCACATACCTCAGTGATAACAGACTTTGTAGTTGAACCCGCAATCTCCTTACTGACTAGATAGTGTGGCAGCGTCATTTAGCTCCCAAAGTCACCGATGATTATGATTATTCCCCAATGATGTCAGAGGCAAGGACTCATGCTTGCAAAAATTGCAAAACATTTAGCTCATCCACTCTAGTCTGGAGGACCAAAAACCACAGAGTCTATTTAAGTTTAAAAGCTTTATTAAAAGTAAACACATTTATTAAAATCAAGTCATAAAAGTAAACGTTTAACTGAAAATGGAAAAGTGCTTCGTGCTGACGATTAATTGGACACATTTCTTGTGGTCGAGCCGATCTCTCACCTGGTTTGAACTTGATCCTGCTCGTGTTCTTAGAAGTCAAGCTTCTGTCTATTAGGAGAAAAAGTGGTTCGTGTTAAAAATAAAAAGCAAGCATTCATCAGTTGTGCCAAAAAGTGCAGCAAGACAACAGCCTTCCCTGGAAAAAGGGACATTTTTACTTTATAGTAGACAGTCACAAATTATTACATTGTATACTGTTTTTTTCACATTTCTTTCTTCCTCCTAGACCAAATATTATATAGTAGTGAGTGGTGTATTCTAACATTATTAAATGTACTTTGTAGGTGGAACATCTGGAGGCGGGGCCAGCGCGGAGGTGACGGTGGCATTAGATGAGGACAACTCTGGGGAGGAGGCGGTGGAAGTGCCGGACAATTCTGTGGGGGATGACACGATGGTGGCAGGCACAGGTAAGCTATATATTCCTTACTTTTTCAGATTGAAGACTGCAGAGTGTGCTTTCTGCACGGGTGTATTATAAATAAACCAGGTAGTAGCCCCCCTCCTCTAAATGTACTTCAACTTAGCTGTGAAGTTTTTGGCGAGAAGAATCCCAATCATATCTGAGATGAACTTGATGGATGGGATGAACGAAAAGCGAAAGAAGGGTGTAAGTAAGTGTGGAAGGACGAGAAATGTAATGATGACAGGCAAAGAAGAATGATATGTGTTTGCTTGGTCCCCGAGGTGGCTGGGAAGGAAAGAATATGGTATGGTGCATGGCTGGGTGAATGATGAAGCAAGGATAGGTGGAAGGAGAACAGACTGGGTGGGTGAAACAGAAACTGTATGTGTGCATATACTTTGAATGGATGGATGCCTGGATCATTCATGGTACTATCTGACTCTTAGATAGCATATGTGTATCTAGAGAGAGTAGACAGTCACTGGATAAACTAAGTGTTACTTTGAAGAGCATGTAACACCGCACCCGCACGTCCGTTCCAGTATAGGAAAGGCAAGGAAAAGAAGTTGTAATTTTGTCCAAATACTACCATGAATAGTAGCAGTAGTTTGTATTGCAACTGCAAGCACAGCGGTTATTACGGTGGACACTCCCTACCTCTCTTAATAACTTTAGTTTAGTAGTAGCACGTCATTCATGTGTGGGTGTATCACTGTTCACTCAATAATAAGCAAAGCACCTGAAGTCATCCCATATGTCATCAAATACATCCCATGTGAAGTGATAGATAATCAGATTATTTAGCTTCTTAATTTTCCTTTTCTAATACTCATTTGCACTGTAGGGTGAAAGCTAAATTAATTAAGCAGTAGCCCTTTTAACAGAGTATTCTCAGTGCCACCCGTTATAGAAAAGTAAGAGCTTCACCACCTGCATGTACTGGACCGGTACAGTAACGCAAGTCTGTCTCACTCACCATGGTGTGCGTCTGTTTTTCTCGGGTACAAGTTCACTGCGCTGGCATTATGCCGGCTTGCATAAGATAACGTACCAATTTTCCTAAACAAGAGAGAAGAAGAAGAATAAGACTGGTGTACTGTCATAGTCGACTGTAATGGAAGTCCATAGTGCTCGTAGAATTTGTTGCTTAAACTCCCACTGATGTTAGAGCAAGGATGAAGAAGTCGGAGGTTACATAGATACTGTCCTCAATAGTTATGTACTGTGCTTTCAATTTGCTACTTGTACTGTGACAACTTTCTGCTCAATCATTTTGTGTTAATCTTAAGGAGCATTGGTTACAGACTATGTCTTTCTTTCTTCATGTAGTTGCTCCTTCCAAATCCAAGAGACCATCAAGGAGGAAGGAGCTGGCTCGATTGGCCCGGCAATGGAGGCTGGATGCCACTGTCGCTGAATATCGGCCGCTGGTGGCCCTGGAGGAGGAGGAGACGCAGTCTGGTAATACAACAACGTCCACTGGGACAGCTGCATCCTCCTCCATGTGGGCTGCCAGCCAGCGCAGTGCTCCAGCGGTACGGAGCCGGGCTACCAAAGCCAAACGCCACCACCGAGCAGCAAAGACAGCAGCTGCCCCCCACAGTATTTGCAAGGCACGCCGGCGCCGCTTATCCCTCAGACTGTCCTACCAGGAGCAGGAGGTCCTGAACTATAAGAACTTGGTGGAGGGCCTCCACTTCGAACATGCCACCCTCCGCAAGGAGCATGATGTCCTTGCTGCTAAAGTCAACAGCACCCTGCCATAGTGTCCCTTGCCCCTTTTTTGAGACTTTTGGGGGGTGGGAATTGGGAGTTGGGTTTTAGGGGACTTTTGAAGGACAATCGTTGGGGTTAGGGAGGGTCTTGCGGGAGATTATTTTGTTAGGGCTATAAAGATATACTTTTTGAAACTTTATCTGACCATACCTGTTTTTTACTGCTTTTGAGTATGGTGGGTGGGGGTTTAACAGTAAGTTTGTTTTTCCTGAATAGTCCTAGGACTTTAGTAGGACTACCGTCAATCTCTCGTCTCTCCTAATACTCCATTATACTACCTCCAACCAAACGCTTATCTTACCTGTAATTTCTGTTTGAAAGTAGTGCTAGGCCCAGGGCTGCCTCCACGGGAAATGGCGATTAAGATTACAATCCAGGGCGGCTGAAATTTCCTCCTCCTTGTGGTGGTACTAGTGGTGTGGTGTGACACAGTGGCAGTTGCATGGCTATGGAAAAAAAGAAAATGAAACCTGGTTTGTCCTTACTGTAGCATTACAACGGTATGATAGAGAATATAGCAGGTGACAGTACACTAGACTACAACAGTGCCACAATGTAGCCTAACAAATGGTAAAGTATTTATAGTATAACTTGCGTAGGATTTCTTTGACATTGGCTAATTCTACAAGAAATAGTACTGAAGCTGAGTAAGTCTAGAATATATCCTCGGATTCCTTCACCAGCCTGTTGCTATGACCTTATCCTCCCCAGCAAGTGTGTGGAATTATTGATGTCAGTTAGTCACACATCAAGCAAAACCACACAACCCGGGGGAAGAGGGTTAGGGTTTGTAAAATGGATAGGAATGGGGGTTTCTTTTTGGGTAGGTTTTGTTGAGAGAAAAAAAAAAGCACAGCATGGACAAACAATAATTGAACATAAAGAAATTTTTGGGTACAAAGCTAACCATAAATCTTTAACGTGACATAAAGGAAGTGCATGCACTACTGAATGCATTGTTACAGAAAAGTAAGTAGTACTTTCGACAACCGTGAATGCCAGAATGCGACAGTACAGGGCTACATTAAGTTAGGTTAAAAAAATAGCTGAAGTAAAACCTATAGAATGGCTGTAGGGATCAATTTAGAAGCAGAGAGAGATCCAAGAAATGCAGTCAAACACACTCATTGAATAAAATAATGGATACTGTATCTGTATTGTTGTAGTTGTCCTGTTGAATTTGGTAAGTAAGTTGCATGCAGCAAACAATTCCTCTTATTAGCGGTACTCCTCCATTCCAGCTGACGCTTCGTCCATCAATGTTGGTGACCAGAAGACACCCTGTACACTGCCTGCCTGGCGGATGCTGAATTGCGGCTCGCTAATGTGAAGCCTGAATCCATCCTTTCTTCCCCATTGCAGACTGAAACCCGGCCTGTAATTATTGAACGAAAAACAGCACTGATAAATAAATATAAGGTATGTACGCTGTGTAGTGCAAAAAGTCACACTTTGATTTTCCTAATAGACAGTACAACATTTTTGAAAGTGCGTACTCTGTCTGAGTCACCTTTTCAAGGATAAATAAGTATGGGCGAATTAATTTAGCGGATCTTTCCCCTCAAGCTAGGTGTACTGTAAACTGTGTTTTAGAGCAAAATTAGACCTTCTCAGCAGTGCTTCCACCCAGACCCTTACTAAAGCCAGTTGCAAAAATGTAGAAGACCCCCAATCAGATCTCAAAAAACGAGGCCTAGCAGAAATTGGTGACAAAACGTACTTCGAAAGTAAAAGTAGGCCCAAATACCCCGTTACCCACCGTGGATTGTATTCAAACCACTTGCAAGCAAGCAAAAGTATCCATAGCCAGCATCGCTCCAAGACTCGAAAACCCCCCCACCCAAACACATGCAATAGAATAGTGGCAGAGGCGTTCTTTAACTATGCCAAATCCCCCCTTTCCCACCATGGATTTTCTTCAAATGACTTGCAACCAAAATTACACACTCTCATGAGTGCTCTAAGACCCCAGAACTCAGTTGCAAAAATCTAGAACACCCCAAAACACATGCAATCCTGCTGCTAGGGCTAACCCTAACGAACCCTAAGTTACAAAAAGTGCCAAAAGGCTTTTCCTTATGGATTTTGTCCCAACCACTTCTATCCGGTATTAGACCTTCCCAGGAATACCCCAAGACCCGCCAACCCACCCGCCAAAAAGCACAACACCCCCAAACAGCCCAAAAGCAAAATCTCATACTTACAATATTTCTCGGCCTTCGGCCCAAACGCGCTGGGTAGCTAGGCCATAGCTCCGGATTACCACCACGGATTTCCTGAAAAGCAAATGCAATCAAGATTAGACTATCCCAGCAGTGCTCCCAGACCCCGAAACTCACCCACAAACAGCCGGAACCCCACCAAAGAGCTCCTCAAAGGCAAGCAAGTCAGCAAAAACACAAAACAAATTCCGCCTCCGATTTGGTCCAAACCACTTTTATCCGGTATTAGAGCTTCCCAGCAATGGCCCCAGAGCCGTCAACCCAGGAGAAAACGAGTAGAAGACCCCCAACAGCCAAAGAGCAAAAGTACAAAAATGGGGACTTAGTCATTTTTTTGCCAATTTCCCAAATCACTCCGCGCGCGCTCTGCAGCTAGGCCCTAACTCCCCTTTGCCACCATGGATTTGCTTCAAACCTCTTGCAAAGTAAAGTATCCATGGCCAGCAGTGCTCCCAGACCCCGAAACCCACCCACAAACACCAGGATGCCCCCCAAACAGGCCCCCAAAAATGCTGCATTGAGCAAAATGTCAGAAATAGCAACAAAAAAAATCAGCGTGTATTTTGTCCCAACCACTTCTATCCGGTATTAGACCTTCCCAGGAATGCCCCAAGACCCGCCAACCCACCTGCCAAAAAGCACAACACCCCCAAACAGCCCAAAAGCAAAATCTCATACTTACAATATTACTCGGCCTTCGGTCCAAACGCGCTGTGTAGCTAGGCCATAACTCCGGTTTACCACCTTGGATTTCCTGAAAAGCAAATGCAATCAAGATTAGACTGTCCCAGCAGTGCTCCCAGACCCCGAAACTCACCCACAAACAGCCGGAACCCCCCCAAAGAGCACCTCAAAGGCAAGCAAGTCAGCAAAAACACAAAAAAATTCCGCCTTCGATTTGGTCCAAACCCCAGAGCCATCAACTCACCCGCAAAGAAGTAGAACACCCCCACAAGTGCTGAGTCTTTCTTTATTGGGCGTAATCCAGCCCTCTGCTTTGATGGAAATAGGAGTCTGGAGGAGGAGGATAGAGGAGCATGTTCTTCTGAACTTGTGAACCTGAGGAATGCAGACTGCGGCACCTTCAAATCAATAAGCAAACAAGTGAAGACAGTTCTGCTGATGGCTTGTTTTTATGATTAGGTGATTAAAGTTTGAATTATATTAACTGTGCACAACAAAGAAAGACAGACACACAGGAATGAAAGTGAATAAGGACGTTATTGATTCATTGTCTCATTTTCAGGGCTCGGTGTTAAGGTCCAGGAATAAGAATAAGGCTTCGTCTTCATACTCTGCGAATTCAGGCAGGGTGAGCTCAGTGTCACCTGACAGAGTAGAAATTCCCTCATCTACGTTGCTGTCCACCTCGTCTTCATCCGGCGCGCTTTCTCGTACTCTGTAATCTGGTGGTATGAGGTGCTGATTCATCTTGATCATTGTTAACCTCTCCACATTTTTGGGCGAGAGGCGGCTCCGTTTGGGAGTCACAACGGCACCAGCAGCACTGAAAACATGTTCAGAAGACACGCTTGCGAGTGGGCAAGACAAGTAGTTTAAAGCCAGGTTGGAGAGCTGTGGCCACAACTCTTTTTTCCCATGCCAATACGCCAATGGGTCAGCATTAACATAGACCTCTGTTGAGTCATTCAGATAGTCCTTCACCATCGACTCAAGGTCCTCATCCAAGGTTCCTCCACTTTGCTTAGCTGTTGCTGTGCCTGTGACCCTTTGAGAACCAAACCCAAGCCGAGCTAGCCTCCTCTTCAGCCTCCAATGTTTCTGTTGTGTCTGGTGCAGATGATCCGGTTGCCGGTGTCTTTAACGGCTGAGAGGTCACTTGTGCCACAGCCACAGGTGCAGAAGTGGATTGTTTTGACTGGGGATGGCCTGCTGATGCTGATGTTGATGTACTGCCTTTTCCTTCAAATTTCTGCCGTTCTCTTTCAAACCTCTTGGCTGACAAGGCTAGCCAACGTTTGAACTTTGGAACATGTTCATCATCAAAAGGAAAGAATGCTTGGCCTTCCAGCACCTTTTTGTAGCGTGGATCCAGAATAGTAGCACAAATGTAATGCTGCTCTGAGTGGATCATTTTAAGACGTTCATCACCACGTAGGTGCTCTAATAATTTCTCCGCCAAAACAAAAGGGTCTTTGTTTTTTTCATCTTTTTGAAACACAGAACACACCTCCTTCAGTTGGTGCTCCAGCATGTACAACAATGGGATAGCTTTTCCCAAATTACAGTCCTCCTTGCTGACTGCACGCGTGAAGACCTCAAAAGGATGAAGCATGCGTGTCAGGCTTTTAACTATATGCCATTGCTCCGCACCCATCCTCAGGTCCTTCTGAGCTGTACCCTGTGTTAAGAAATATTGAACGAGTACCGTATACTGCTCATACAGACGCTCAAGCATGTAGAAGGTTGAGTTCCAACGTGTTGCCACCTCCTGGATGAGTGCTTTCACTGGCATTCGACGGTCTTGTAGCAGGCTCCTCAGATGCTTCCGGGCCTTAAAAGAATGGCTGAAATGGTTGCACATTTTTCGGCAGGTCTCCACTACATCGTACGCTGGACTCTCTTTATCACTCAAGAATTTTTTGACAACCAGGTTTATACAGTGCGCCAAACACAGCACTCTGAAATACTGACCCAGCTCCATGGCCTTAACTACATTGGCGCCATTATCCGTGGAAACATAACCAATCTGGCATTTTTTTGGGGACAGCCAGTCAAGGACCTTTGTGTTAAACTCATCCAAAATGTTTTGTGCTGTGTGACGTTTCTCCAAACCAAACATGGCTAGTGTTGCATGTTTCCGAGCAGCTTTGAAAACTTGGTCCGGGTCAACACCTGCGTTTAGCTTTGCTTTAACCCCTGAAAAAGAGACCCAGTGTGCAGTGATGCACATGTAATCAGCGCCTGCGCCACTGGTCCACATGTCTGTTGTCAGATGTATAGTGTGAACAGCACTCTTCTGCAAAGCTGCCCCAATCACCTCCAGCACATCTTCATGTAGTGCTGGAACCGCAACTCTGGCAAAATAGAACCGGCTAGGAACCTTCCATTTAGGGCAGAGCGCTGCCACTAATTCTAGAAAACCAACCCTCTTCTACAAAAGAAAAAGGGAGAAGGTCCAGAACTAGTATTTTAGCCAGCTTAGTGTTATACAGACGCGTCAGTGGGTGGTTGCGTTCATATTGCGCTTCTGTAAACAACATCTTTTTAATGTTGTCCTGGACCAAGCATTTAAGGGATGATGATGATATCTTCGACCCAGTTACGCTCGCTGATGAACTTTTGCCCATTGGTGTCTCACTCTCTCCCACTCTCTTAGTGTGGCTCACATGGGGTGTGCTGCTGACAGGGGTACTGGGTGTAAGTGAAGTGTTTGACGCATCTTCTTCCTCCTCGTCATCATCAGATGAAACATCATTACGTGCAATTCGGGCTTCCTTGATCGCCTGTAGGTGCGCAAAACATTGGACAGCGTGCTTTCTTTCAAGATGACCTCTCTGGCCTCCGGTACCATAGTTGGAACCAAACTTACCACGACTAACTGCCAACTTACAAATGCTACAAATGGCGAGGTTTTCCTTTTTTGTGGAAACACTAAAGAAGTCCCAAACTGCAGACTTAAAATGTCTTTGGGGGCCGGAGGAGGTGGCGATACTGGTGGTGGTGGTCCTGCTGCTAATGCCAGATGAAGTGGAGGATGTGGATTGCCGAACTTCAGTACGTTTTGCACTTTCACCACCACTAATTGAGGTTGAGGTGGATGGAGGTCCCTTCTGGCGAGTAAGAAATATGGAAGCGGTAGGTGTTGGTGTACAAGTTAACTCCAATGATTTTGGTGTTTCTTCCATTGCCTCCTCGTCGACAACATCATCACGCTCAGCAGCTTCTCAGGCTAGGGTCAAAATGTATTTTTGCTGCATGCCCGCTGGGGCTGCAGTGACCTTTATGATGACTGCGTCGTCGTCGTGAGAGTCTTCATCAGCAGGAGTATCCGCCACTTCTTGTTGAGCCTCATCACACTCCGTAAGTATGAGACTTGGGACGCTCTTCCTTTTACGCTGAAGTACCTTTGTCAGATCATGGTGTGCCTCACTCTCAGACGGCCGTGATGGTTCCCAATCTTCATCCAGATCATCAGAAGGAGGTGGACTTGAAGAAGATATAGACACCCCCCTTGATCTTTTCCTTGCTAGGGATGTGGAAGACAATGAATGATCATCAGGAGGAGTGGCTTCCTCAAATGATACCTCGGTTTGATTGTCGATTTACTGATGTGCCCCTACTTCGGGAGGAACAACTATTGTGGGCACTTGTGACCCTCCATGCACCTCTACTTGTGCATCTCCTTGCGCTACCTCTCCTTCCACATGTACTTGGGCTTGTACTTGCACATGTGGTTGTTGTTGCGGCTGTGGTTGTTCAACACTTGTCAGATGAGTTACAACAACCTGTGTTGATTCAGGGACATTGCTGCTACTTTCTTGCGATGAGCCAACATCACTGGTTGATGGTGATTGAAGAAGTACACTGACTGCCTCTGCAGCACTCAAGGGCTTTGACTTAAGTTGGCGTGGTGGTGGTGGTGGTGGAGGCACTGAGCCCAATGGAGCGGGGGTGCTGCTCCCAGTTTGGTCCCCAGCAGATTCCGCTGCTGCTGCAGGCGTATTTTTTTTTTACTCCCAAAAAACGTGGCGGCCGGCACACCAGCCTCCTTGGTAACTTGCTTCTTCTGCTCCTCACTGGCAACATTCTTGCTAGAGGAGCTACGGAGAAATTTTTTTTGGGCCATCTTCTTCAGAGCAGGTCAGAACAGCAGGCCGCAGTTGCACGAGTTGCAGAGTTGTCTGTGGCCAGACGTGACGTCGCGTGACGTTATGCTGCACACACACACCGCTGCAGGACTTCTTCCTGGCACTGGTGGTTCTCTTGAGTCTTGTGCACCTAAAAGCAATGGAAGACAGAGGAACATCAGTTCAGTTATACACCCCAAAAAAATCGAAAAAAAACAGAAAAATCAGCACAATCCCATGCCCTCCATGATGTTTAAATTCAAGACACCCCACAGAAAGACTAGGCCCATGCAACACTCACTAGTCACTACCCCTGGTGAAAAGGCCACAACAACAGGCCAAAAAACGAAAATCATAGAAAAATCAGCAAAATCCCAAGCCATCCAGCCCCTCCATGATGTTTAAATTCAAGACAACCCACAGAAAGACTAGGCCCATGCACCACTCACTACCCCTGGTGAAAAGGCCACAACAGGCCAAAAAAACGAAAATCACAGAAAAATCAGCACAATCCCAAGCCATCCAGCCCCTCCATGATGTTTAAATTCAAGACAACCCACAGAAAGACTAGGCCCATGCACCACTCACTACCCCTGGGCATAATGGATGAAAGCTAGGCAAAATGGGTGCAGGCCTGAGAACACTGCCTGCATTCAAAATGGCCCCCTCCCTCACAGCACATGGCCAGGGCCTGTAGCAGCACTCAAAATGGCCCCCAACCACATGGCCTGTCCACAACAGGCCAAAAAAATGAAAATCACAGAAAAATCAGCACAATCCCAAGCCATCCAGCCCCTCAATGATGTTTAAATTCAAGACAACCTATAGAAAGACTAGGCCCATGCACCACTCACTACCCCTGGTGAAAAGGCCACAACAGGCCAAAAAAACGAAAATCACAGAAAAATCAGCACAATCCCAAGCCATCCAGCCCCTACATGATGTTTAAATTCAAGACAACCCACAGAAAGACTAGGCCCATGCACCAGTCACTACCCCTGGGCATAATGGATGAAAGCTAGGCAAAATGGGTGCAGCCTAAGAACACTGCCTGCATTCAAAATGGCCCCCTCCCTCCCAGCACATGGCCAGGGCCTGTAGCAGCACTCAAAATGGCCCCCAACCACATGGCCTGTCCACAACAGGCCAAAAAAACGAAAATCACAGAAAAATCAGCACAATCCCAAGCCATCCAGCCCCTCAATGATGTTTAAATTCAAGACAACCCATAGAAAGACTAGGCCCATGCACCACTCACTACCCCTGCTGAAAAGACCACAACAGGCCAAAAAAACGAAAATCACAGAAAAATCAGCACAATCCCAAGCCATCCAGCCACTACATGATGTTTAAATTCAAGACAACCCACAGAAAGACTAGGCCCATGCACCAGTCACTACCCCTGGGCATAATGGATGAAAGCTAGGCAAAATGGGTGCAGGCCTAAGAACACTGCCTGCATTCAAAATGGCCCCCTCCCTCCCAGCACATGGCCAGGGCCTGTAGGAGCACTCAAAATGGCCCCCAACCACATGGCCTGTCCACAACGGGCCAAAAAAACGAAAATCACAGAAAAATCAGCACAATCCCAAGCCATCCAGCCCCTCCATGATGTTTAAATTCAAGACAACCCACAGAAAGACTAGGCCCATGCACCACTCACTACCCCTGGGCATAATGGATGAAAGCTAGGCAAAATGGGCGCAGGCCTGAGAACACTGCCTGCATTCAAAATGGCCCCCTCCATCACAGCACATGGCCAGGGCCTGTAGCAGCACTCAAAATGGCCCCCAACCACATGGCCTGTCCACAACAGGCCAAAACAACGAAAATCACAGAAAAATCAGCACAATCCCAAGCCATCCAGCCCCTCCATGATGTTTAAATTCAAGACAACCCACAGAAAGACTAGGCCCATGCACCACTCACTACCCCTGGTGAAAAGGCCACAACAGGCCAAAAAAAAGAAAATCACAGGAAAATCAGCACAATCCCAAGCCATCCAGCCCCTCCATGATGTTTAAATTCAAGACAACCCACAGAAAGATTAGGCCCATGCACCACTCACTACCCCTGGTGAAAAGGCCACAACAGGCCAAAAAAACGAAAATCACAGAAAAATCAGCACAATCCCAAGCCATCCAGCCCATCCATGATGTTTAAATTCAAGACAACCCACAGAAAGACTTGGCCCATGCACCACTCACTACCCCTGGGCATAATTGCAGTTGCAGCAACTGTAATGCCCCAAACAAACTTACTTGTGAAATTTCTAATCCAAAAGTGATCCAAAGAAAGTCAAAAAGGCCTCAAATCGAAATATCCAGCAGCATCCACAAAAAGTAATCCTTCCAGCTCCAGATCCAAATGAAAAGTGACCAGGAGATGGACAAAGCACTGGGAGGAGCCTGCTGGACAGGAACAGGAAGTTGAAGACTGTGGGGCACTTCCTTCCGACCACCCCCCCTCCCCAAAATGGACTCCTTGCAAAAAAAGTGCAGGCAAATGTCAACCTGAGGAGTTATTCAGATAAAAATCATCATTTCCAGAAGGTTTATGCTGCTTGCTGGTGGATTTCTTGTGCAGAATTGCAAATTTTGTATTTTCGCGAGTGCGAGATTGTTGCTGCTCGCCGCATCTCCAAGCTCGCATTTGCGAAGTGTCGCGATACGTGATCACGGCGTACTCGCGTTGACAAACTCTCGCTGTGCAAGTTGGCAAGCCGTGATCACGTAATCGCGCTCGCCAAATTCCCGCGGGATCCCGCAGCAAGATCCAAAATGACGCAGCACTCGCAAATTATCAAGGAAAAATAACTCGGCAAACGGTGAATGACGGTAAGTAAACGACGTGCGCCGCAAAATTGTATCACCAAGAAAAAAAAATCTGCTGCGTGCAAATTTGCGGATTTTCGGTAAATTCGCGAGCGTTCGCGGATTGAGAATTTACCGAAAATCCGCAAAATCCGCGAGCGTAACGGATTTTCCGCCCATGCTTAACCCCCACCAAACCATACAGACACTCACACTGATACTAAAAAAATCTAAAAACCCATATACACACACATGTAGCTACTCACCAACCCATGTAGCCATTTAAAACCAAAGTGAAACACTGATACAAACATTTAAATATTTAAGCATTACTCGTTAATATATGTATTCACTAAGATACACTTAATGAGCTAGTTATCCAATCATTTTTTAAAAAAAAACATTCATTAAGACAATAATTCAAACATTTATTTTTCCATCGACCTTTACATATACATTTATAAAACATATTTATTTTTCAGAAATACACACATTCACTGGATGGTGTCATCAGTGATGTCATGAGTGATGTCACTGACCATGTCATGAGTGATGTAATATGTGATGTCATCAGAAGTGCATTACACGTGCAAGTTATAGTGAGTCCAACTAACTATAACGTGGAATTTCATTGGTTTTATGTCAGTAAAATTTCCAGCTAACTATAACTTTTGTGAAACCTATGTTTTTTCAGTGAATATATACATAAATATATATTCAAAAGTACCAGGTTCCCAAGTTGAAAGGGCCACCAGGAAGATTCTTTAGGAAAACATTAGGTTTATTCACAGCTTCCTAGTGACAGGTAGGCAGGCAAACTACTCCGAAAATTCATGGTGCCACACGTGTTTTGGGAGGAACCAACTCCCTTCTTCTGTGGCGCTGTGTGCTTTACACCTTTACACTTGAATTTAACTGCCTTTGTTGATAGCCACGCCCATGGGCGGGGACGCTGCCACTTAGATCCTATAGATCGAAATAAACCAGATTGTGAAAATCCAGAAGGTGTGTGCCCAAATTTCTTTGCGAAAACAAAGGAAGTGTGGAAAAAATATATATATATTACCTACTGGCGGTCGCCAGTAGGTATATATAGTTAGGATTTTTTCTCTATGGAACTTCTGAAAATTCTATGTCTAATAACTTTGGCGTTTGTGGACGGAATCGGCTGAAATTTTAAGGAAAATGGCACATTTTGTTTCTGATCAGCTCCTGAAAATTGGGGGGGTTCGTCAAGGGGGGGCCGAGAAAAAAGGGGGGTCCCAAAACGCGTTTTTCCCATTCATTTTTCCATAGGGCGTTTGGCCTCACTTTTAGCTCGAACGGCTGAATGGATTTGCACGAAACTTGGCAAAATTGTAGGGACTGTTAGCCCGATGTGCCTTTGCTGGGTCTCAATATATGTGCTCCAGTGGATTTTGAGAAATTAACATTTAAAAAAACAGATATATCTGTGACAGCGTCCCGGATAGCGCTCCAGATCGCGTACTTTTCGCGTAACGGAGCTTTGCGAAGCGAAGCTGATTGGCTCTCCGGTGTCTGTCAACATTCTAAACAGTCCGGTGCGGCCGCCATCTTGTCTCTCGGTAGGATCGAGAGACAAGAGGAGGAGAAAAACGAAGGGGGAATTTAATGAAAGGGGGCAAGGTAGCTCCCTCTTGACCCCCTAGGAATGATGTTGGGGTTATTAAAGGGTCCAGTGGGGCAAATAAAAAAAATTGGATTTTTCGCGGTAGAAGCGCTTCCCGGTTCGCGATCTGGTAGCAAAACGGGAATTCACCATTTTGTGTTTCGATTTAATTAAATTACAAGATGGAGGAAAAATAATGTGAGAAATGGGTATAAGGGGGTACGGGAGACGTATCCTGACCCCCTATGTTTTCTGAGGATGGTTGAGGAGGCTCATATATGTTGATACTTGTCTTCCAGCGGCTGCGCTTGAGCGTTTTTTTTTTTTTGCTGAGTGACGACATGGAGAGAGAGAGAGAGGGAGAGAGAGAGAGAGAGAGAGAGAGACGTGTATAATAATAGGTCATTTAGTGCGCACACAACACAGAACAGCAGGGGTTAAGTAATATGGAAACACAGGCAGAGGGACGACGTAGATATATACATTACGTACACACAAACTCGGGCAGGGGGAGACAGTACATGTATTATATACAAAAATCCAAGACAAAACATAGAACAGTTGCTAGCCAAAAAGATCTCTTTCTGCATGCTGCGCATCCTTAGCATCCTACTTAATTCATCTGGATGCTGAGCTCTTTTTACCTTTTTCTTCTCTCTTATCGTCGGCGGCCTTCGCTGGTGGCTTTGGTTGCAAATACTTGCACCTTTGTCAATTGGTCGGGAACTAACCTGGTCGGGCTAATACTCAGGGGGGATCTTCGAATCATTTTTAGCGAATGGGTTTCCAGGCTGAGGCAACGGTAGGTGTCAGTCGGGAGAACAATGGGGCAGCTTTGAGTTTCATGTCTATGAGGGTGCGAGAAGGAGGTGGTAAATTTTAAACATTGGCAACATTCCTAGTCCTCCTGGCGGAGGGTACTTGGGTAAACCTCACCTCGGAATATTCCTTAAACTTTCCCTATTTAGTTAAACGTAGGAATTTATTCATTGGTGCACGTCATTCTTGGTTGTATTATTCGGGGTGCCAAGCGAAGTCATATGTTGTCATCCTGTAATAACCCATCAAGTTTCTGCTTCAGGCTGCCCTCCCAAGCGCTGGGTTCAGAGAGAGACATAGTCATTGTTTGCTCGTTGTGTATAGGCACCATATTCAAAGCCTTTTTCCCATCCCATCGGCCGTTAAGTCACCATTTTTCCGTACTTTAATCGACGTTCCGAAGTGACCTGCAGAAAAAAGGGAAAAAGAAGGGGCAGGGGCAGCGTTTAAAACACATCAGCGCGCATAAACCCGAAAAGGCTTTTACTTACTACATACTCGGCCTATCTCCACGGGATGCAGTCCCTACCATCTCAGCGTTTAAGCCCAGGGGGGACCGGTAATGTGGGAGAGATAATTATCGGAGGCCTGTGGATAGCATAGGTCGCCCAAGTGTGGCATTACGGATCGTGTGCAGGGGAGGGTCAAAACAAAGGGCAGTTGGTGTAAAGTGGGGGCGAGCTCGTACTCTCCTTTGAGGAAGAGAGATAACCTACAGTGGTACGGGGTCGTTTTCGTTCGTACTAGGGGGGCCAGGTGACATTCGTTCGGGGTGGCTTAGGGACATTTAAAACAACTTCCCTGATACAGGTAGCATATAAAGTAGAGGCTAAATATCAGGATCTTTATCGATTGCTTTATGCTGTACAAAAATGAAAAACACATACAACAAACGTCGGCCTCGGCTCTTCTCCTGGCCCAGGGGGGGGGGGTCGGTGGCATGTTCAAGACATCCCCCCCGTTGTCGCAGCCATTATTGAAAAAAGAAAAGGATGGGACAAGGGATCCCGTCGGCTTTGGCTCCTCTCCTGGCCCACCTTAAGCGACGACCTCCCCGGCCGACGGCTGCCAGCAGGACTCGCCCTACACGTGCCGAAGGCCTCGTCTTCTGGATGGGCGTAGCCGCGAACCTGTTGCACTTCGGGAGTTTCCGGAATGGGGGTGGGTATCTGCTGATTTGTGTCTATTTCATGTTACCGTTATTGGGCGTGGCGGGCGGTGAGACAGACATGCTTGGAGCAGTGGGGGGGGGGGGTGGCGGAGCCTAGCTACCTCGTGGCTGCCGTAACGTCAAGCTTGGCTTCTCTTACCACTTTCATGTTTCTTATTTCTAGCGAAGTCAAAAACTCCCTTCACTACTTGCAAAGATTAGACAGAATATTTCTATTCCACGTTATTTGCAAACAGAGAATACCTCGAAAGAACTATTCCTTGAACAATAAATGTCCAGCCAATCAATCAATCAGTGGGGAGAAAAACAGGCATGACGGATTACAACGGGGGACAAAAGTCCGCATTACCTATCCTTCACTATCTGCAAAGGGAGACAGAATATTCCTATTCTTCTCTGTTTGTAGACAGGGAATATCTCAAAGAGCAATAATCGATAAAAAATTAGTAGGATTATAACACTTTAATAACTTATAAATATATACATCGCAACAAAAACAGTAAACACCTTAAAACATTTTTTATTAAAACAGAAGCAACAATGACAACTAACAGTAGTGATATCCTGGGCGGGTGATGGAACTGGGATTGTTAATGGAAAAACATCTACAGAGAAAGCTATTGGTGAATTATACTTCTCCGGAAATTTAAAACTCACAAATGTTTCATTTGTGTAATCATTTCATAAACATGGACATTAAAAAACTAAATACGCTCCACTGTTTTAGAAAATCTTTACAACTTGCTAGATCACCCTTTAAAGTTACAACTATGAAAACCTACTTACTTAAGCTGTTGAATTCGGCTTCAAATGTAAAGCATAAGTTCAAGCTAGCATATCATATGTCTAAAAGGTTTAACATAATTGATATGCAAATTTAAATACTACCCTTTCTTAATGGTGACACATTATCTCTCCAATATCCCACAATTTCCATGAGCAAAGCAAAAGAAATTCTGAGGCCCTGAAGAAATAAGGCTTACTGTGGGGTTCAACTCAATCTGGTGTTTGGGAGATTCCATGTTTTAGGGTGATATTCTGTGACAGGGTGCAGGCACCAGAAGAATTTTAGCCTAGTTCATCACATTGGAGAATGAGGGTCTGGGAAAATATCTAATCTGGTGAAGAACCATTCCTTCTTTAAACCCTATGGTGACCAACTATAGTTCATTCTCTATTTCGTTCCCTTGCCATAACAAAATAAAAGTCTTGGGTTATTTATGGAAGGGAATACTTTTTGTTTCTTCCAATTTTTAAAAGAAAAGAGGGGGGGGGGGCAGCGTTCAAAGCATATCAGCGTGCATAAATACGAAAATGTTTTTACCTACCACGTACTTGACATTTTTCAGCTTTTCATATTTGCTATTAAAAAACCATTGAAATTCACTGAAAAAACCATAGGTTATAGACTATATATAGTTAGGGATTAGCATTTACAAAACCTTAATTTACTCGCACAAAACCATAGAAATTCGCATATATAGTTAGTTGCAATAACTATATATCGCGCACCCGCAATCCACTGCTGATGATGTCACATATTACATCATTCATGACATGGTCAGTGACATCACTGATGACATCACTGATGACATCTCAAATGACATCACTGATGACATCACTGATGACATCTCAAATGACATCACTGATGACATCTCAAATGACATCACTGATGACATCTCAAATGACATCACTGATGACATCACTGATGACATAACAAATGACATCACTGATGACATCTCATTTGATATCAATGGTCACATCACTGATGATATCATTCATGTGACAATACAATGCATCTCCTCACACTTTAATATAACCTCTGTTACATCAAGTGTGAAATACAGAATATAATTTTTTAAACCATTGACACACCAATACTAGTTACTACATACGCACTCACTGATTTCTATGTCTACACACACATTCACTCATTCACCCATACAATCATTCATACATACAATCACTCATCTTTATAACACTATCATATGCACTCATACACCTATACAGACACTCACACTCTGCCACTCATCCATGGAGTTACTCACACACCTAGTCAGTCCTGTAAAGAATCAATCACACTTCCATTTTCTAATCAATACAGTTAAACATAGAGTACCTTACATTTTCAAACATATACTAACACATACTTACTCTCTTATACAATCAATGATACAAGAACACATTGATCTGCACAGAGTCACACATCTCCCAACCAGCCACACACACACTCAGTCTTCCATACAAATACTTGGCCAATCAATCAATAACCCATATAGTTACTCATATAGCTACTGATCAATACATGCAGCAGTTTACAGAACAACAGACATAATGATGCACAAATTAAGACAGTTTAGTCAAAAACCCATGCACTCAGTGAGACACATTTAATCACTCACTCACTCATGCACCTACTAAATCCTTCATCCAGACACTTCAACATCCACTCATTCTTCAATATGTAAGACATATTTTAACTTTACAGAAACAGACAGTCACTGGATGATGTCATCAGTGATGTCATCAGTGATGTCACTGACCATGTCATAAATGATGTAATATGTGACATCATCAGCAGTGGATTGCGGGTGCGCGATATATAGTTATTGCAACTAACTATATATGCGAATTTCCATGGTTTTGTGCGAGTAAATTAAGGTTTTGTAAATGCTAATCCCTAACTATATATAGTCTATAACCTATGGTTTTTTCAGTGAATATATATATATATATATATATATATATATATATATATATATATATATATATATATATATATATATATAACCTACTGACGGTTGCCAGTAGGTAGTTATAGTTAGGACCTAGTTACCATAGGAAAATGGCAACATTCTATTCCCAATACCTTTGACTCAGGTTGATGAATCTTCGCAAATTTTTTCAAAATTCATTCTTTGTTGATATTAGCTCCTATATTGTAAGTTTAGAGGTGATTTATCAAGGGGGGGGGGAACCCCAAAACGTGTTTTCTCCATGTTAATTTCCATAGGAAAATTTAGACAAGGCTACAGGTCGAACGGATGAACGGAATTACACCAAATCTGGCAGGAAGAAGGGTCTTGGTCTAGAAAGCACGCTTTGTTTGTTTGGTGTAAATCCGTTCAGTAGTTTTTGAGAAATATCGAAATTTACAGATATCGATATTTGGGAATTCCGCCATGTGATTGGCTGAAAATTGCAAAAAACACAGTTGATGGACAGAATGTAGCACAATGTCATACATTCACCCCAGTACAAGGATCTGGGCCTAAATCCATCGTTTTTTTGCACTCCACACCACCCTGGGTTAGACACTGGCTATATGTAAATCAGCTCTGACCCTGTGCCTCATGGGAACAGTTCAGTCCGAACTACCAAGCCATGTCTTTCCCAGACCGGAATCAAGCATCCAAGGACCGGTTTCTGGCTATCAGCCTTCATCAGCCTGGATAGCTTGACTCCAGTGGTGTGGAGAGCCTGGGACTCACGTCTGAGTATACCCAGCACACTCGGGGTGAAAATTGCAAAAAACACAGTTGATGGACAGAATGTAGAACAATGTCATACATTCACCCCAGTACAAGGATCTGGGCCTAAATCCATCGTTTTGTTGCACTCCACACCACCCTGGGTTAGACACTGGCTATATGCAAATCAGCTCTGACCCTGTGCCTCATGGGAACAGTCCAGTCCGAACTACCAAGCCATGTCTTTCCCAGACCAGAATCAAGCATCCAAGGACCGGTTTCTGGCTATCAGCCTTCATCAGCCTCGATGGCTTAACTCCAGTGGTGTGGAGAGCCTGGGACTCACGTCTGAGTATACCCAGCACACTCGGGGTGAAAATTGCAAAAAACACAGTTGATGGACAGAATGTAGAACAATGTCATACATTCACCCCAGTACAAGGATCTGGGCCTAAATCCATCATTTTTTTGCACTCCACACCACCCTGGGTTAGACACTGGCTATATGCAAATCAGCTCTGACCCTGTGCCTCATGGGAAAAGTCCAGTCCGAACTACCAAGCCATGTCTTCTCAGACCAGAATCAAGCATCCAAGGACCGGTTTCTGGCTATCAGCCTTCATCAGCCTGCATAGCTTGACTCCAGTGGTGTGGAGAGCCTGGGACTCACGTCTGAGTATACCCATCACACTCGGGGTGAAAATTGCAAAAAACACAGTTGATGGACAGAATGTAGAACAATGTCATACATTTACCACAGTACAAGGATCTGGACCTAAATCCATTGGTTTTTTTGCACTCCACACCACCCTGGGTTAGACACTGGCTATATGCAAATCAGCTCTTACCCTGTGCCTCATGGGAACAGTCCAGTCCGAACTACCGAGCCATGTCTTTCCCAGACCGGAATCAAGCATCCAAGGACCGGTTTCTGGCTATCAGCCTTCATCAGCCTAGATAGCTTGACTCCAGTGGTGTGGAGAGCCTGGGACTCACGTCTGAGTATATCCAGCACACTCGGGGTGAAAATTGCAAAAAACACAGTTGATGGACAGAATGTAGAACAATGTCATACATTCACACCAATACAAGGATCTGTGCCTAAATCCATCATTTTTTTGCACTCCACACCACCCTGGGTTAGACACTGGCTATATGCAAATCAGCTCTGACCCTGTGCCTCATGGGAACAGTCCAGTCCGAGCTAAAAAAGCCATGTCTTTCCCAGACCGGAATCAAGCATCCAAGGACCGGTTTCTGGCTATCAGCCTTCATCAGCCTGGATAGCTTGACTCCAGTGGTGTGGAGAGCCTGGGACTCATGTCTGAGTATATCCAGCACACTCGGGGTGAAAATTACAAAAAACACAGTTGATGGACAGAATGTAGAACAATGTCATACATTCACACCAATACAAGGATCTGGGCCTAAATCCATCATTTTTTTGCACTCCACACCACCCTGGGTTAGACACTGGCTATATGCAAATCAGCTCTGACCTTGTGCCTCATGGGAACAGTCCAGTTCGAACTACCAAGCCATGTCTTTCCCAGACCGGAATCAAGCATCCAAGGACCGGTTTCTGGCTATCAGCCTTCATCAGCCTGGATAGCTTGACTCCAGTGGTGTGGAGAGCCTGGGACTCACGTCTGAGTATACCCAGCACACTCAGGGTGAAAATTGCAAAAAACACAGTTGATGGACAGAATGTAGAACAATGTCATACATTCACCCCAGTACAAGGATCTGGGCCTAAATCCATCGTTTTGTTGCACTCCACACCACTCTGGGTTAGACACTGGCTATATGCAAATCAGCTCTGACCCTGTGCCTCATGGGAACAGTCCAGTCCGAACTACCAAGCCATGTCTTTCCCAGACCAGAATCAAGCATCCAAGGACCGGTTTCTGGCTATCAGCCTTCATCAGCCTCGATGGCTTAACTCCAGTGGTGTGGAGAGCCTGGGACTCACGTCTGAGTATACCCAGCACACTCAGGGTGAAAATTGCAAAAAACACAGTTGATGGACAGAATGTAGAACAATGTCATACATTCACCCCAGTACAAGGATCTGGGCTTAAATCCATCATTTTTTTGCACTCCACACCACCCTGGGTTAGACACTGGCTATATGCGAATCAGCTCTGACCCTGTGCCTCATGGGAAAAGTCCAGTCCGAACTACCAAGCCATGTCTTCTCAGACCAGAATCAAGCACCCAAGGACCGGTTTCTGGCTATCAGCCTTCATCAGCCTGGATAGCTTGACTCCAGTGGTGTGGAGAGCCTGGGACTCACGTCTGAGTATACCCAGCACACTCAGGGTGAAAATTGCAAAAAACACAGTTGATGGACAGAATGTAGAACAATGTCATACATTCACCCCAGTACAAGGATCTGGGCTTAAATCCATCATTTTTTTGCACTCCACACCACCCTGGGTTAGACACTGGCTATATGCAAATCAGCTCTGACCCTGTGCCTCATGGGAACAGTCCAGTCCGAACTACCAAGCCATGTCTTTCCCAGACCGGAATCAAGCATCCAAGGACCGGTTTCTGGCTATCAGCCTTTATCAGCCTGGATAGCTTGACTCCAGTGGTGTGGAGAGCCTGGGACTCACGTCTGAGTATATCCAGCACACTCGGGGTGAAAATTGCAAAAAACACAGTTGATGGACAGAATGTAGAACAATGTCATACATTCACCCCAGTACAAGGACCTTGGCCTAAATCCATCGTTTTTTTGTACTCAACACATCCCTGGGTTAGACACTGGCTATATGCAAATCAGCTCTGACCCTGTGCCTCATGGGAACAGTCCAGTCCAAACTACCAAGCCATGTCTTTCCCAGACCGGAATCAAGCATCCAAGGACCGGTTTCTGGCTATCAGCCTTCATCAGCCTGGATAGCTTGACTCCAGTTGTATGGAGAGCCTGGAGCTCACGTCTGAGTATACCCAGCACACTCGGGGTGAAAATTGCAAAAAACACAGTTGATGGACAGAATGTAGTACAATGTCGTACATTCACCCCAGTACAAGGATCTGGGCCTAAATCCATTGTTTTTTTGCACTCCCCACCACCCTGGGTTAGACACTGGCTATATGCAAATCAGCTCTGACCCTGTGCCTCATGGGAACAGTCCAGTCCGAACTACCAAGCCATGTCTTTCCCAGGCCGGAATCAAGCATCCAAGGACCGGTTTCTGGCTATCAGCCTTCATCAGCCTGGATAGCTTGACTCCAGTGGTGTGGAGAGCCTGGGACTCACGTCTGAGTATATCCAGCACATTCGGGGTGAAAATTGCAAAAAACACAGTTGATGGACAGAATGTAGAACAATGTCATACATTCACACCAATACAAGGATCTGGGCCTAAATCCTTCATTTTTTAGCACTCCACACCACCCTGGGTTAGACATTGGCTATATGCAAATCAGCTCTGACCCTGTGCCTCATGGAAACAGTCCAGTCCGAACTACCAAGCCATGTCTTTCCCAGACCGGAATCAAGCATCCAAGGACCGGTTTCTGGCTATCAGCCTTCATCAGCCTGGCTAGCTTGACTCCAGTGGTGTGGAGAGCCTGGGACTCACGTCTGAGTATATCCAGCAGACTCGGGTGAAAATTGCAAAAAACACAGTTGATGGACAGAATGTAGAACAATGTCATACATTCACACCAATACAAGGATCTGGGCCTAAATCCATCATTTTTTTGCACTCCACACCACCCTGGGTTAGACACTGGCTATATGCAAATCAGCTCTGACCCTGTGCCTCATGGGAACAGTCCAGTCCGAACTACCAAGCCATGTCTTTCCCATACCGGAATCAAGCATCCAAGGACCGGTTTCTGGCTATCAGCCTTCATCAGCCTGGATAGCTTGACTCCAGTGGTGTGGAGAGCCTGGGACTCACGTCTGAGTATACCCAGCACACTCAGGGTGAAAATTGCAAAAAACACAGTTGATGGACAGAATGTAGAACAATGTCATACATTCACCCCAGTACAAGGATCTGGGCCTAAATCCATCGTTTTGTTGCACTCCACACCACCCTGGGTTAGACACTGGCTATATGCAAATCAGCTCTGACCTTGTGCCTCATGGGAACAGTCCAGTTCGAACTACCAAGCCATGTCTTTCCCAGACCGGAATCAAGCATCCAAGGACCGGTTTCTGGCTATCAGCCTTCATCAGCCTGGATAGCTTGACTCCAGTGGTGTGGAGAGCCTGGGACTCACGTCTGAGTATACCCAGCACACTCAGGGTGAAAATTGCAAAAAACACAGTTGATGGACAGAATGTAGAACAATGTCATACATTCACCCCAGTACAAGGATCTGGGCCTAAATCCATCGTTTTGTTGCACTCCACACCACTCTGGGTTAGACACTGGCTATATGCAAATCAGCTCTGACCCTGTGCCTCATGGGAACAGTCCAGTCCGAACTACCAAGCCATGTCTTTCCCAGACCAGAATCAAGCATCCAAGGACCGGTTTCTGGCTATCAGCCTTCATCAGCCTCGATGGCTTAACTCCAGTGGTGTGGAGAGCCTGGGACTCACGTCTGAGTATACCCAGCACACTCAGGGTGAAAATTGCAAAAAACACAGTTGATGGACAGAATGTAGAACAATGTCATACATTCACCCCAGTACAAGGATCCGGGCTTAAATCCATCATTTTTTTGCACTCCACACCACCCTGGGTTAGACACTGGCTATATGCAAATCAGCTCTGACCCTGTGCCTCATGGGAAAAGTCCAGTCCGAACTACCAAGCCATGTCTTCTCAGACCAGAATCAAGCACCCAAGGACCGGTTTCTGGCTATCAGCCTTCATCAGCCTGGATAGCTTGACTCCAGTGGTGTGGAGAGCCTGGGACTCACGTCTGAGTATACCCAGCACACTCAGGGTGAAAATTGCAAAAAACACAGTTGATGGACAGAATGTAGAACAATGTCATACATTCACCCCAGTACAAGGATCTGGGCCTAAATCCATCATTTTTTTGCGCTCCACACCACCCTGTGTTAGACACTGGCTATATGCAAATCAGCTCTGACCCTGTGCCTCATGGGAACAGTCCAGTCCGAACTACCAAGCCATGTCTTTCCCAGACCGGAATCAAGCATCCAAGGACCGGTTTCTGGCTATCAGCCTTTATCAGCCTGGATAGCTTGACTCCAGTGGTGTGGAGAGCCTGGGACTCACGTCTGAGTATATCCAGCACACTCGGGGTGAAAATTGCAAAAAACACAGTTGATGGACAGAATGTAGAACAATGTCATACATTCACCCCAGTACAAGGACCTTGGCCTAAATCCATCGTTTTTTTGTACTCAACACATCCCTGGGTTAGACACTGGCTATATGCAAATCAGCTCTGACCCTGTGCCTCATGGGAACAGTCCAGTCCAAACTACCAAGCCATGTCTTTCCCAGACCGGAATCAAGCATCCAAGGACCGGTTTCTGGCTATCAGCCTTCATCAGCCTGGATAGCTTGACTCCAGTTGTGTGGAGAGCCTGGAGCTCACGTCTGAGTATACCCAGCACACTCGGGGTGAAAATTGCAAAAAACACAGTTGATGGACAGAATGTAGTACAATGTCGTACATTCACCCCAGTACAAGGATCTGGGCCTAAATCCATTGTTTTTTTGCACTCCCCACCACCCTGGGTTAGACACTGGCTATATGCAAATCAGCTCTGACCCTGTGCCTCATGGGAACAGTCCAGTCCGAACTACCAAGCCATGTCTTTCCCAGGCCGGAATCAAGCATCCAAGGACCGGTTTCTGGCTATCAGCCTTCATCAGCCTGGATAGCTTGACTCCAGTGGTGTGGAGAGCCTGGGACTCACGTCTGAGTATATCCAGCACATTCGGGGTGAAAATTGCAAAAAACACAGTTGATGGACAGAATGTAGAACAATGTCATACATTCACACCAATACAAGGATCTGGGCCTAAATCCTTCATTTTTTAGCACTCCACACCACCCTGGGTTAGACATTGGCTATATGCAAATCAGCTCTGACCCTGTGCCTCATGGAAACAGTCCAGTCCGAACTACCAAGCCATGTCTTTCCCAGACCGGAATCAAGCATCCAAGGACCGGTTTCTGGCTATCAGCCTTCATCAGCCTGGCTAGCTTGACTCCAGTGGTGTGGAGAGCCTGGGACTCACGTCTGAGTATATCCAGCAGACTCGGGTGAAAATTGCAAAAAACACAGTTGATGGACAGAATGTAGAACAATGTCATACATTCACACCAATACAAGGATCTGGGCCTAAATCCATCATTTTTTTGCACTCCACACCACCCTGGGTTAGACACTGGCTATATGCAAATCAGCTCTGACCCTGTGCCTCATGGGAACAGTCCAGTCCGAACTACCAAGCCATGTCTTTCCCATACCGGAATCAAGCATCCAAGGACCGGTTTCTGGCTATCAGCCTTCATCAGCCTGGATAGCTTGACTCCAGTGGTGTGGAGAGCCTGGGACTCACGTCTGAGTATACCCAGCACACTCAGGGTGAAAATTGCAAAAAACACAGTTGATGGACAGAATGTAGAACAATGTCATACATTCACCCCAGTACAAGGATCTGGGCCTAAATCCATCGTTTTGTTGCACTCCACACCACCCTGGGTTAGACACTGGCTATATGCAAATCAGCTCTGACCCTGTGCCTCATGGGAACAGTCCAGTCCGAACTACCAAGCCATGTCTTTCCCAGACCGGAATCAAGCATCCAAGGACCGGTTTCTGGCTATCAGCCTTCATCAGCCTGGATAGCTTGACTCCAGTGGTGTGGAGAGCCTGGGGCTCACGTCTGAGTATACCCAGCACACTCGGGGTGAAAATTGCAAAAAACACAGTTGATGGACAGAATGTAGAACAATGTCATACATTCACCCCAGTACAAGGATCTGGGCCTAAATCCATCATTTTTTTTGCACTCCACACTCCACACCACCCTGGGTTACACACTGGCTATATGCAAATCAGCTCTGACCCTGTGCCTCATAGGAACAGTCCAGTCCTGTTTTTGCAATCTGATTGGCTGAGGCATTAAGAGCACGAGCTTGCTGTGAATTGGCTGCGAGCGCTGCAAGCGGTTGCAACTAGGAAGTGTTGGCCGCAATTTTGTGATTCCATTGAAGTGAGTAAGGGGGAAAAGAGCAGAAAAAAAGTGGGAAAGAGGAGGGTAGGAGCGCTGTGAGGTCTGTAGGGTGGTTAGGGTGTGCCATAGAGGGAGTGTGAAGCGAAGCATTTACCCCTACCGATGTGAAAGTACAGTTTTGCCCACTGTGAGATGGTGCTGGTGCAGCTGGGGAAGATAGCGTATGCCCAAACTGTGATCTTAGTGGTCTGTAGAATTCTGGCAGAACCAAAGTATTTACCCTTACCGGTGTGAAAGTGCTAATGTCTAGAGTGGGATGGTGCAGAGGTGAGGTACTGATACACTTGGGGATGAAACCGTGCGCTTAAACTATGAGCTGAGTGCTGTAAACTGATGTAGCATACTGGCTGTTGTAGTATATGTGTGCAGGTGGTGTTAGTATGCGTTTAGAGTATAGCGGGAGTGGGAAGCAAAGTTCTCACTGGTACCGGTCTGAAGACTTGTGGATCAAATTGTGATTGTAAGTTGTGAGTTTTTTGCTGTAAAGTGATGTGCTGTGGGTGTAGTAGGATACTGGCCACTGTAGCATAACTATGTAAGTAGTGTTAGTGTGTGCTTATACTATACAGGGAGTGGGAAGCAAACTACTTACCCATATCGGTCTGCAGACTCGAATTATGTATTTTAGGAAGCAGCAATAAAGAAATAACCATGAAGAAAATAATGCAGAATGTTGCAATGCCACAGAAGAAAAATGGTGAAATGAGGTGTTTTTAAGAAAGTGGCTGTGTGTAATTTGAAAATGGAAAATGGAAATTGAAAATGGAGTTTGAAAATTATATAGACAGTGTAATTATTTAAGTTCCATATTTGGACCCACTGGTGCAAGAGGCAGGGTGTCCAGCTGATGCAAAGTTGAACCACTTCTGCTGTATTCAAACGTAAGATCCTGCTTCAGTGAATTGCATATTACATGTTTCAGTTGCATGTGACATAAACAATAGCTATTACACATGAATGACTCTAAATTATATAGGGAAAATAAAGGTAGGATATGATCACCACATGTATCCTTTAAGAAAAAGATAGAACAAAAATGAAATTGCAAAATGTAATCATCAAACTTTTTAGGTACCCTGGCAGTGCTTTTTGTACGAGAAAATTATCAACAGTAGAATAGTTAACAATCTGTTGTACACTAGATTCAATGTGTTGCTTATCAGAATTGGTACTAGTTCTAATCACAGTGGAACTTTGAGGATGAATACACACATTGCACTTCTGAGAAGCACATTTGGTACCCTTGTAGTCAAAAAATACATTATTGTCTTCAGCTGTTTCAAAAAAAGATTTTAGTGTAGAGAGCTAAGGCATCGAGCTGAAACAGGTTTCTGCTGTAGTCAAATTGAAGCTCCTGCATCAGTGAATTGCACATTTAATGTTACAGTTCTATGTTACCTACACAACAGCTATTAGACATGAATGAATATATTGTATAAACAAAATAAATGTAGTTTATGATTACGACACTGTACCAACCAGTTCCTAAACAAAGTCGTCTTTTTTCAATATTATTGTGAGGTTCTGAGTAGAGGTTGCCTTTGAGAAAATTTGTGTGAAAGGGCTTTCTGAATAACAGGGAGGCAGAGAGGCGTGTGCACAAAGAATTGACGTGGTTTCTAAATGGGTGTTGGGTTTAGGCTAATTCCAGAAGTAAATAGCATATTTGCTTAGCCCATAAATCACCAATCCCTGGTTAAAGTGGAGACGTAGGGGGCAATAATGAAGATATAGTTCAAATGTCTGAGTATATTTAGAAAGTTGTTATATGAAAGTAGTAGGATTGAAGGGTATTATAAAAAATTTTATGGAAAAAGTAAAAAAGGTGGAAAAAAACCCATTCAAGAATAAAGTGAGTTTCTTACATTTCTTGAATATTCTAGCGCAGAAGTTCTTCAGCAGCTAGAAATGTGTAATGTTCCAAAAGGCTATTGTTGCCATAGTCTGAGAAAAGTTAAGCAATCCAATTCATATCCTCGAAGGGACAGTAATGTTCTTCGAATGTTGGAGCGGCAATTTGAATTGGAAGGCAACCTGCAATGTTGTGAGAGGTCGCACGTTGTAGGAGATCTTTTGTGGCTGCGCAGAAATCCATTACACTGATAT